>NC_077228.1:528163638-528321138 GCF_027887165.1 Monodelphis domestica
AATATGAATCTTTACCATGGGCAAGATTTAAGAGTTCTTTCTTCAATGAACTGGGTAACACCAATGAGTCCATTGTATATTTATCTACACGTGACTAAACAAATTGTTTAAATTGCATTTTCACCTCCGATTCCTTCTGAGTACTTGGTCAAGAGCTTTACAAATTACTGTATGTGCCTTATGACTGTAACAACAGCCTCAGCGGTTAGATTTTAAGCATGTCAGTGTTGGAATGGACACATCAGCACACACATCCTGGATTAAATTCTTAGGAAGCAGGTTCTGTGGCCCAACAAAAATACAGAGTGTGTCTTTTGGAGAACATTCCCTCTGTTCCAATTTGGGTTCACTGATTCCATTAATGAAGTCCTTAGCACTGTGTATAACCTCCTTGGTCCCACTGAACTTCAGCCAGATGCTCTGGGTGTCAACAGCATGGGGCAGAACTAACACCATGAGGGATACTCTGAAGAAGCTCTCAATATGGCCCCAACTCTCTAGCAACAGCCCTACTTTCTTCCTCAGGAGCCAGGAACATGTTAACACTAACATATTAAATTGAGGACACATATTTTAAAAAACAAGCTGCTAGGTGGCTCAGTGAATTGAGAGCCAGGCCCAGAGATGGGGGGTCCTGGGTTCAAATTTGGTCTCAGGTACTTCCTAGTTGTGTTATTCTGGTCAAGTCCCTTAGCCCCCATTGCCTAACCCTTACCTCTCTTTTGCCTTGTAACCAATATACAGTATTGATTCTAAAACAGGAGGTAAGAGTTAAAAATGATAACAAAACCCCAGCTTTTGGGACAAAAATCCACTATTTGATAAAAACTGCTGGGAAAGACTTTAAAACCAAGCAAGACATAGAAAGAGTCACAAAATATAAAATAAATAATTTTGATTACATCAAATTAAAAAGTTTTTGTACAAACAAAACCAATGTAACCAAAATTAGAAGGGAAGCAACAAATTGGGAAACAATCTTCATAACAAAAACCTCTGACAAAGGTCTAGTTACTCAAATTTATAAAGAGCTAAATCAATTGTACAAAAAATCAAGCCATTCTCCAATTGATAAATGGGCAAGGGACATGAATAGGCAGTTTTCAGCCAAAGAAATCAAAACTATTAATAAGCACATGAAAAAGTGTTCTAAATCTCTGATAATCAGAGAGATGCAAATCAAAACAACTCTGAGGTATCACCTCACACCCAGTGGATTGGCTAACATGACAGCAAAGGAAAGTAATGAATGTTGGAGGGGATGTGGCAAAGTGGGGACATTAATTCATTGCTGGTGGAGTTGTGAAATGATCCAACTATTCTGGAAGGCAATCTGGAACTATGCCTAAAGGGCGCTAAAAGACTGTCTGCCCTTTGATCCAGCCATAGCACTGCTGGGTTTGTACCCCAAAGAGATAATAAAGAAAAAGGCTTGTACAAGAATATTCATAGCTGCGCTTTTTGTGGTGGCAAAAAACTGGAAAATGAGGGGATGCCCATCAATTGGGGAATGGCTGGACAAATTGTGGTATATGTTGGTGATGGAATACTATTGTGCAAAAAGGAATAATAAAGTGGAGGGATTCCATGGAGACTGGAACAACCTCCAGGAAGTGATGCAGAGTGAGAGGAGCAGAGCCAGGAGAACATTGTACACAGAGACTGATACACGGTGGTACAATTGAATGTAATGGACTTCTCCATTAGTGTCAATGCAATGTCCCTGAACAACCCTCAGGGATCAAGGAGAAAAAAACACTACCCTCAAGCAGAGGACAAGCAGTGGGAGTAAAAACACTGAGGAAAGGCAACAGCTTGACTACAGGGGTTGAGGGAATATGATTGAGGAAAGACTCTGAATGAACACCCTAATGCAAAAACCAATAACATGGAAATGAGCTTGGAATGAGGACACATGTTATACCCAGAGGAATCAAGCATCGCCAATGGGGGAGGGGGGAGGAAAAGAAAATGGTCTTTGTTTCTAATGAATAATGTTTGAAAATGACCAAATAAAATGATGTTTAAAAAAATGATAACAAACTATATATAATCGAAATGCACAGTTTCATATAATTCTCCTTTTCTGGTCTTTGTCCAATGAAATGTTCATCTTTACCAATATTTGTTTATAAGTTTATGAGTATAGGCTTAACACTGGAGGAGAACTTAGGGAACAATAAATCTACTCTCACATTTTACAGATGGGGAAACCAAGGTACAAGGTGCAACATTGATTTGCCCAAGGATGCATAGGTAGGAATTTGTGGATCACAATTTGTGGATCAGATCTCTAAAGGGACTTAGAAGGTAACTCAGAGGCCATCTATTCCAATCCCTTCATTTTATAATTGGGAAAACTGAATCCAGAAGCAACATACCTGGTATCACTTTTTTTCAAGAGAATTTTAGAAAAGAAACATTATTGGTCAAGTTCAGAGCAGTGTGTCAACTAAAGATCCACACACAGGGTTGGTAGTTGTCAAGCCAAACATTCATCTGAATCTTAGCTATGGAAGGGGACCTCAGAGGGTCATCTGGCCCAACCTCTACCCAAAGCAAGAGTTCTCTCTATAGACAAGAGTTCTCTCTATAGACAAGAATTCATCCAACCTCCCCATAAAGACTTTACAGGGCCCTCTCTCCTCCCTCTCTCCTTTCTTGCCTTTAAAGGTTCATTCCAGCCTCATTCTCATAGCTTCAACTAGCAGCTCTCCCCAGAAGACTCAAAAAATTGTATTTCCAGCCCTGACCTCTCTCAAGCTTTGCTCTCATTTTCAGCATCATCACCACCCCCACATAAACTGCTATCACCACCTGGATTTCCCACCAGTACTTGAGCTTCCCAGATTGAAAAGTGACTTCATTATTTGTCTTCCTAAACTCCCTTTGGTTTCCCTTTCTGTCTAGGGAGTTCCCATTCCTTCACCCAATCTTCCATTTCCAGACATTGTTCACTTGTGACACTGCTCCCTCAACTCTTCCATGATACTAGTTACTAAGTCCTCTTGGCTGTCCCTCTACAATGTCCCAGTCATGTGCCTTCTTCTCTATTGTCAGTGTCTCAGGTATCCCTAACACCACTCATCTGGTTACTGTCTCTCTCCTTCTTCCAATCCACTCTTTACTCTGCTTCCAGACTAATTGCCTTTATATAAACCTACTCAGGTCATTCCTCCATCCAAACCTTCAGTAGCTTCCTATCATCCATTGAGTAAAATTCAAAGCTGTTTGGCTGGAATTCAAAAGCTGTTACAATCTTTCCAAGACTTCTCTTGTATTGCTCCCCTCTCTCCACACTATGACCCAGCCAAATTAGAATATGCTGTGGCATTGGGTCTAGAAACCTGAATTTGAATCCTACTTCTAATGCCTTTTCCTTTGTGGCTTTGGACAAATCACTTCATCTCTTTGGGTCTCAGTTTCCCAATCTCTAAAATGAGGGGATTGGATCCCAAATCCCTAAGGTCTCTGATCTTAGGCACCTGTGGTGCCTCTGTTCATACTCCCTAGAATGTTTTCCCTCCCTCTCTTCTCAACACGTTCACATCCCTCTTCCTCTCTACCAATGGGAATAGATTAGAAATAGAGCAGATAGAGAGAGGAAGGAAGGAAGGAAGGAAGGAAGGAAGGAAGGAAGGAAGGAAGGAAGGAAGGAAGGAAGGAAGGAAGGAAGGAAGGAAGGAAGCAAGGAAGGAAGCAAGGAAGGAAGCAAGGAAGCAAGGAAGCAAGGAAGGAAAGAAGCAAGGAAGGAAAGAAGCAAGGAAGGAAAGAAGCAAGGAAGGAAAGAAGCAAGGAAGGAAGGAAAGAAGCAAGGAAGGAAGAAAGGGAGAGAGGGAGGGGGAAAGAAGGAGGAAGGGAGGGAGGGAAGGAAGAAGGAAGGGAAGGAGGAAGGGAGAAAGGAATGGAGGAAGGGATAAAGGAAAGTAGGAAGGAAGGAAGGCAGGGAGGGACAGAGGAATGAAGGCAGGGAGGGAAGGAGGGAAGGAAGGAAGGGAGGGAAGGAAGAAGGTAGGAAGGAAGGAATGTAGGTAGGAAGCAAGCAAGGAAGGAAGGAAGCAAGGAAGGAAGGAGAGAGAAAAACGGACAGAGAAAAGAGGAGAAGAAAGAAAAGATAGGAGAGAGAAAGGAGGGAAGGAGTGACAGAAGACAGACAGAAAACAGAGGTGAGAGCAGAGTAGAGCATTTATTAAGCACTTATTAGATATTTACACTGTGCTAAGGGCTAAGGACACAGTAACAAACAAGCAAGATGTTTCCTACTCCCAAAGAGATTACATTATAATGGGAGAGATAGCACATAGTGGGAAGCAAAAAAAGAGCTATTAACTTCTCCTTACTAAAGTTAATCTTTATTCCTGGGCCCCTGCTCCTCCTCCCTCATCTTCTCTAGAATCTTTCCCAGAATCCATCCCTTGTTTCTCCTGCATCTTCAGTTCTTCCTCTCCACTGGTTCCTTCCCAATAATCTACAAACAAGCCCAGGCAAGCTCTCCCATCCTTGAATCTTTCTACCTCTTCTGGTCACTGGCCCTTCTCTCTCTCCCCACTTCACTGATAAACTTCTGAAAAAAAAAAAGTTGTCTCACAGGAAGCCTCCCCTTCCCCTTCCAGCCTTGTGACCTGGCCTCTGTTCTCTCCATTTTCCCTGTCCTGCCCTCTCAAAGGTCACCAATGACTTCCTCATCTCCAAATCCAATGTTTTCCATTCATTGTTGGTCTAATTTAAGATCAGAGAGATAAAGCCAGAAGGAGCCTTAGAAGTCATAGAAATAAAACCCCCTTGGAAATGGAAGCCTGGAAACACTGTACTCTGTTTGACAATTCCTGAGTGACCTTAGACAAGTCACTTAATTCCCATGGGGCTCCGTTTCTCTTCTATAAAATGAATTGGACATGACTTGGACTACATGGCCCTTAAGATCATTTTCCAGATCCAGCCCTATGCTCCTATGAACCCCTTTATAAAGGAAATAATCCTTTTGTGATGCAATAAGTCTGGGGAGGGGTTTAAATGCCATTGATTTGTCTGGTCTGAAAAATCTGATTTTGCACTGGCTCCATCTGCTGATTAATGATAAGGCTCCGCTTCCATTGGTCTCCTCTCAGGAACACAATTGAATTAACCAATAGTCTGAGTGCTTTCTGGGTACCCAATTACAGAGACTGAAGCAGCCTGCAGGAGAATATAGTTCCTGTGTCTTTTGACAATATATGAAGATTGAAGGGGAAAGATGAGGGGAGATTGATCCTTCAGGGAAAAGGAGAGCTGGCATGGGCAAGAAATGGGAGCTGGTACAGGAGGGGGTGGGTTAGAGATGAGGGAAAGAGCATGATTCTTGTAACCAAGAAAAAACATTCTAAATTATTTAAATAAAATTTTTAAAAGACTAAAATGCAATATAATGTTAAAAAAAAGAGAGAGAGAGAGAGCTAGAATGCAATGATCCAGGACATTTCTGAGGGACTTATGAGAAAGAACACTATCCACATCCAGAGAAAGAACTGTGGGAGCGGAAACGCAGAAGATAAACAACTGCTTGATCACATGGTTCCATGGAGATGTGATTGGTGATATAGACTCTAAACAGTCACTCTATTGCAAGTATCAATAATATGGAAATAACTCTTGATCAATGACACATGTAAAACCCAGTGGAGTTGCGTGTTGGCTATGGGAGGGAGTGGGAGGAGGGGAGGGAAAGAACATGAATCATGTAACCATAGAAAAATCTTCTAAATTAATCAATTAAATAAAAATTTTTTTAAAAGTCGGAGCTAGAGGTTTTTAAAGTCTTAGCCTGCTGGAGAACCCTGGAGGATGGAATAAAGAGCAGAACCATGGGAGGGAAAAGATTAGATGGCATCCCTGGCTTTGGCAAGGCAGATTGGGTCAGCCTGCTGGAGCCAGTCATGGGAAGCTCTGAAAATGGGTAAATATCCATGCTTCACAAGAAAATGAAAGATTCTCTTTGCTGTTTTATGTTCCAAAGAGTCAGTATGGAAGAGTGGGATGAACCTTCCATTGCCAGTAGGAGTCCTGAGTTCGAACTCCACCATAATACTTGGGATTAGAGCTCTGGATCTGGAAGAGACCTCAGAAGCCATAGGCTAATCCTCTTTCCCCATTTTATAGGGCAGGGAAATCTGAGGCCCCAGGGGGTTAAGTGACATAGACTATGGGAATCTGAGACCTAGAACTCACAGGGACCTTAGAGGCTTAATTCAATCTCATTATTTTAAAAGGAGGAAAAAGGACAAGAGAGATTTCGTAGGCTCATAGACCAGAGCTAGAAGAGATCTTTTGTTACTCAATGATTTTTCAGTTGTGCTCAACTCTTCATGGCCCCATTTGGTATTTTCTTGGCAAAGATACTAGAGTGGTTTGTTATTCCCTTCTCCAGCTCCATTTTACAGATTAGACAAGAGAAACTAAGAGGGTGAAGGGACTTACCAAGGGTCACACAGCTAGTAAGTGCCTAAGGCCAGATTTGGACTCAGCAAGAGGAACCTTTCTGACTCTAGGCCTGGTATCCTATCCACTGAATCACCTAGCTGCCCCATAAGGGGCCTTAGAGACAATTTACTCCACCCCACTCATTTTACAAAGGGGTAAACTGAGGCCCAGAAAATTTAAAATATTTTTCCTATCTCACAAAGAGTTAAGTGGCAGAAGAGGGATTTGACCTCAGTACCATGGCTCCAAGTTCCCTGACTTTCCACTGTATCCCATTGCCTTTCCATTTGCTATCACGATGACATATTCACTTTCTCTATGGTTCAATTTCTCCGTCTGCTTCTACTGTTTCAGCAATAGCATGTCTGGCACAGTCTAAAAGGCTTTATGAGGCTTAAAGAATGAGAATTAAGCTGCTTGCCTTACTTGTCCAAGCACAGTTGCCTCCAGACCTCTATGGAGGCAAGGCTAGCCTTCCAGAAGGGCCCAACCAGAGCAGAGATTTTGGAATGGCCTCAGCTCTTCCCTTGCCAAGCCATTGCTAGGCCAGCGAATGAGACAATAAACCATAAAGAGAATAAAATGGCAGACCACAGACTGGGCTTACTGTTGGGGTTGGGGTGCCACCATGAGACCAGGAGCCAATCTCCCAAGCCCTTTAAGACTCATTGTTCATTATTTAAAAAAAAAAAGAAAAAAACTGAGCCCTTGGGGCCCTTGTGGGAATCACAGAAGTACAGATGTTCTAGCCAAACTGGGCTACATCTAGGTGCTGCCTCTTGGCCTAGAGTGAATGAATGCTTGCATCAATGAATGCATGAGTCTATGAATCAATGAACGAATGGAGTGAGTGGAAGAAAGAATGCATGAATGAAGGAATGCAAAAATGTATGTGTGAATGAATATAGTGAATGAAAGCATAAATGCATGAATAAATAAATGAATGAGTGAATGAATAGATCTTGGTCAAGTCACTCAAACTCCCTCAGTTTTTTCATCTATAAAATGGGGACTATAAAAGTATTGCCTCATTGATCTTTGTCAGACTCAAATGAGATAACATATGAAAAGTACTTAGAGAATCTTAGTGATATAAATGTTAGTGACTGTTAATTTTGAAAGCGCAAGACACCCTCTTCTCCAGATGTCTATGAAATCCCATCATGGACCACCCACTGACAGTGATTGGCTGCTCCCATTCACAAGGATTTTCCCAGAATTCCCAAGTGAAGTAGATGTCTCCCCTGAAGAATCAGGAAAGGCCTCCACCATCACTGTGTAAACCTCAAATTTCCTTAGACTTATAATTGTTGAAAATTTCACCATTGGGATATTTCATACTTGGAAAATTTCTTACTGATAGTCTATTGGAATGGGAACTCCATTGGCATGGGAGGTTCCTTCTCTTCCCTTCTTAAGATTACTTTAGGACAGAAACCCTTTGCTGAACAATGGAAAGGACTTTGACCTATGCTTAAGCATAGAACAGGAATTTCTTTGAGTCTTGATTGATTTTAGAATTGATACAATGGAGATACTCCACCCTATTCAGTCCTAATAGGATTGAGTAAGGGCTGCAGCCTAGATCAAAATTTAATTATTCCAATCTCTACCATACTCAAGTTAACAGGATTTAGAAAGGGCTGTAACAAAAGAGTAAAGATTTAATCATTTGAAAAATATGACCTTCAACAGACATGTGCAAAAGCCAGAAACCTCTGGGCGGTCCTGGGTTAAGCGAGAGCCTCCATTGACAGGGAAATTGATGAAGAGTGATTGGTAGATGTGAGGACTGAGGGGAGGCAACTTGGATGGTGTCCTTAAAGATAGGAGGGTCTGGAGACGAGAGGGAGAGGATTGAGTTTTTTGGTCGGGGTGGTTCCTGGGCTCGGAGGAAGCTTGCTCTGAAGGAAGCTGAAGGTGGGGGCCTCTGAGACTGTTTCTCCATTTTGGACACGTGAGTGAAAGGGACTGATCTTTTTTCTTTGCCCCAGCTATCTAAGGGCTTGGGCCTTTTGGCCCAGCCTAAACAGAAGGGGTATTTAAGCCCTATTCCCTTCTCTCCCCTTTCTCTCTCTATATATATCTCTAATTCCTTTCTTGCTCCTATTGTAATTAAACTCCAAAAAAGGCTGACGGCTGACTTGAGTTTTTCATTTAGGAATTACATAGCTGATTCCTTGGCGACCTTAAATTAATATATATCAGTCTTTTAAAGTGATTCCCTTGTAACAACTGTCACTTCTGCCCTGGCATGGCTCACCTTGGAGTCTTTAACCACCTTCCCCAAGGTCTTGGAGAGGATGTCTGCATACTGCTGAACTGTCAGAGCTTCTGCACTGAGACCCACAGCCTTGCCCAGGAACTCCTCTGGGGACCTGAAGATGCTGGCCACTGCTGGTCCAATGTCAGCAACAGAGATGCCATCCATGGGGATGTCCTTCATAGGCAACACTGGCCAAGAGGACAGAACAGTCAGTTACAACACAGCCTCCCACAGCAGGTTCCTCCCACAATCCATTGGTCATTCAAATGCAGTTTGGGTTAGATATTATCAGAATAAGTAGACAAATTCCATAAATCTATGGGAGATCACAATCCATCAATAAGTATTTCTTAATCCCTCTCCTGGGCCAGGTGCTTTGTTAGACATGAAGGCTGCAAGGACAAAAGTCTGATGGTCTGGGCCTCCAAGGACCTTGCCTTCCACTGGGAGAGACCACAAATGCACAAAATAAATGCAAGGTAATTGGTGGAACATGAGAGGGTGAGTGCACCTGAGGGGAAGCAGAGGAATTAGCCCCTGAGCTAAGCTTTCAAAGGACCTGAAGAGTCTAAGAGACAGAGGCAAGAAGTCAACATTCCAGGTCTAAGAGAGAAAAAAGATCATACAAAATGGGAAATATCCCCAAAGAAACACCTCTAACTTTTCTGGATCCAACCTCTCTGGCATAGACTATCTATGCTCTAGAGTCGGCCACTAGGAGGCAGTGCAGTAAAATGGAAAGAATACTACCTCTGAAATCAGAGGAGTGGGTTCAAATCTCACCTCCAACATTTAAGGGCTGTATTATCTTGGGCAAGTCCCTATACCATCCTGGGCCTCGGTTTAGATGTGGATATAACGATGGGGCTAGACTAGATGTTCTCTGGATTTATGATGGCCTTCCCATCTATTTCCCCCAACCAACCCTTTCTTTGAAATCCCCATAACTAGAATCTTCCCTGAAGTCTTATCTCATTTCATCTTAGTGTCCCCATCCTGTGTCACCTAGGACATCAGAGGTAGGAAATTAATCATATAATCTTCAGTGATATCTGGATCTCTTTCATACTTGGGGCACAAATCTATTATTCATATGGTCTCCTCCATTAGAATGTTAGTCCCTAAAAGGCTGGTGTAATTTGGGGTGTAATTCTTATGTCTTTGTATCCACAGGACTTAATTAAAGCACAGTGCTGGACAGATCATAGTACTTAGAAGTGCCTAAGAAATGCTAGTTTATTAGCATTTATAGATTGCTATACTTATGGATTCTCAATTATAGAGGGACTGATTGATTGATTGTTCAGAGACTGCTTTGGAATCCAAGTTCTGAAGCTTAGATAACCCAAGACACTTCTTCATTCATTCAAAAATATTCCCTAAACAAAGTACATAATGCCCTGTTCTAGTTCCCTTCTCTTTTGACTGGCCTCAATCTGATACCTTGGGATCCCAGTTCTAGAGTTGGAAAGGACCTCAGGGGCCCTTCAAAACCAACTCTCTCATTTTACAGATGAAGAAACTGAGACCCAGTAAGATTGAGTGACCTGCAGGGGTTCCATGGGTAGGAAGCATCAGAGAGACAGGATTTGAACCTTAGTCTTCAGTCTCCAAATCCAGTGCTCTTTCCCACTATCCCACTTTGCCTCCCACACATCTTCTACATCTTCTACCTCTCTCCCTCATTCCACCAGGATCTTACATGTAGGAATAGGGTCATAGAACTGTGGCTAGAAGGGAATTTAGTGGACATCTGGTCCAATCTCTCTCTCCCCATTTTATAGATGAAGGACTTGGGGCTAGAGAATGGTTAGGACTTATCCAAAGTAATGCAGCCAGTGTCATAGGTAGAATTTGAATCCAAGTCTATATGAACCCAAATCCAGTCCTCTGTGCACACTGCCTTTTAATAAATATTTGGATTAGCAAATGAATGGATAAATGAATGAATGAATGAATGAATGAATGAATGAATGATCTCCCAGCATTAAATCCCTGCTAACTTCCCCACCATCTTCTAACATACTCAAGTTGTAGTAGTCGCCATCAGATGCCTTCACAGGTTTCCAGATGTTTAGGAAGTTTTCAAAGTAGGCTGATATCCTGACACTGGTCATGGGAACTCCAATGGACCAAAAATACTCTTCCACTTCTCCTTTCCCATCAAAATGCTTCACCTCTAGTTTTCCTTTGGTCAACTTCTTTACATTCTCCAGGCCACTGTATACCACATGCTTCAAGCCCAGTTGTTTACTGGCATCAGCCACCATCTTCCCCTGTGAACCAAAAAAATAAAAATAAAAGGAATTTTCATTGCTTCTATTTTCATTTCTTTTTGTTTTTCTTTTTCAAAGTTATTGCTCTAGTCTCTTCCTTGATTATCGTCATTGTCCTCATGAAACCCATCAAATAAGAGAAAGCCATAGTAATGACTAAATATGGGACAGAGTAGATAGCTGGCCTTGGACACAGTTCAGGTTGCTCCTCAGATGTGCCCTGGCTGGGGGACCTTGGACAGGGCATTCCCTTCTCAGTGTCCCCAGGCAACTAACTCCAAGTACCTCTCAGCATGTGTGGAGAGAGTTTTCCTCCAAGCATTCCCTGGGCCAATGAAATACCAATTTCAGTTCCTATCCTATGGGGGCACAGATAAGAAACAGACCAAAAGAGATGAAGGGAGAAGAGAGGGAGGAGCAGAAAACTGAAAACCCCAGGAAAGTCAACAAATCATGGCAATAAAATGCATTATTTGACTTTTCCCTACACAATTTCATTGGGCTGGAAACAATGATTATATTTTACCTAAATATAACTTCATATCCTGAGAATTTAAATACTTGCAACCACTTCAGGAAATTCATTGTTTGAACCAATGGAGACCCAGCTGTAGTCTACCAGGAGCTGTGCTTGGGGGAAATGGGGAAGGTTAGAAATAAATGATACTGAACCTGCTTCAAAGATGTTTCAGTTTAATCATTCAGAGACCTCGAACTATCTGCTCCTAGAAGGGTGTGGAGGAGGGAAAGTGTGGGAAACTATCAAGCCCACGCTGTCTGACATGGTCACGTGTAAATTCCAGAGTTGCAAAGTGACTTTCTGGAAAAATAAGGCACTTACGAAGCCCCCCTCTGTATGACCTCTCTCTAATGTAATTGTTATGACTATTGTTCTCTCCCCAACACAGGAGAAATAATATGGGAGCAAATACTTATGGGGTTAACACACAGATATCCCACCTTAATCCCCCCAGATTATTACCCTAAAATATTACATTCACAGAATTAAAACCTAAAGATCATTACCCCCCCCTCCTTTCCTTCTCCACAAAACTACATTCACTCCCATTACAGGCCAGGCAAGCCAAGAACATCAATCATCTTCAAGCCCAGGTCTACAGGACATACTTTACTGAATTTGTTTGTGGACAGAAACCAGGCAACATTGCCAGGTGCTTTAAAATAACACAAGAAAAATAGAACTTGTAAATTGAGGAAAACCCCAAATCTGGTCTGTTATTAAATTACCCTCTAACCCTGAACCTAGCTATGAAATGTTTTGTTACCCATCTCCTAAGTAATTGTGATTGATTGTGAAAGCTGACCAAAAGTAACAATGATTCTCCTAACTGATCATCCCATAGGTCAGGGAGAACTAACCTCCAGATCACCCTGTTTGTGTCATTCATCTATTTCTGTCATAGCAACAATGGCTTCACACCTGTTGTTAGGTTCTATGGAAACATGTATGTTGAGAAATGATTGTGTGCCAGAAAAGCATATACTCAATGAACCTATAAAATAAACGAACTTCGTGCCATGGCAGAGCACTGTGTGATGCCTGACATGGGATTGAGCATGCAATGCCTCTCATCCATTATTCGAACAAATTGTTACACTTAGACAGAAAGACCCACGCCTCTGAGAGACCACTGGCTTGACTCTCAAAGGGAAAGAAGTGTACAATTGTTTATGAAGCCCCTATTTTGTGCCCAGCAATGTGCTAACGAAAATGATCTGACTGCTAGATAATCGCATCATTCACAAAATTGTCCACATTACTGTAGCACTTTGAGGTTTATGCATGTCGACCTGGCATAGTGAATAGGAAGTTGGCTAGGGAGCAAGAAAGAACTAAGTTCAAATCCCACCTCTGACATATCCAGATTATGTGTCCCTAATTTTCATCATTTCACCTCTATCTGTTTTAATCAACTCGCACAGACTATAACTTGCACAGAAGATGCCAACCTAATATAATATAGGGAGGTTCCTCATCTGGGCAATCTCTTGTATAGATAGAAAATCACTCCCTAAGTTTTTCCTATCCTGCATCCCATTTTATGTGCATACTTTGTGTGATGGAGGAGGACAGGAGTAAAAAGGTGTGGTATATGAGGGGAGGTTGCTCTGTCTCTTTGGGTTGGCAGATTTTGGTTTCCTGATTTAGCTTAGATTTTTTAGATAGGTGATATTTTCTGTCCCTTTCCTACATTTCCCTTTTTTTCTATATCTCCATTTTTATTAAAGCCTAATTGTTAAGAGCTACTAACAGACTCCTGACTTGAGAGTTAATTTTATAAATGGCAACCACAATCTTTTTTTAATTAATATTACATTTAATAATTTTACTTTCATTCATTATGCTCTATAAAAATTAAGTCATGTCCAATTCCTGTCACTTCTGTAAGGTTTAAAAATCAACTTTCTCACATCAAATAGGACAGCCTTTATTTTATTCTAAGTGAAACCTCTCCTTTCTACAAAGTTCTACAGTATCCATACCCCCACCTTTCACAAAGTGCTATTCTGTGGATTGGCCTCCTCTAGAAAAGAAATGTTTTAAAGACCTTCCAGACAACAACCCTATTTCCCATTGAACTTGCATTGTCTAGAATAACAGAGGGTGGCAAGGTCCTTTTCTCTTGCTCCCCAAATCATGAACTCCTTTCAGTGATTTTCCAGCCACAGAAACCAACTGGGTAAACAGATCCTTCTTTTTCCCAAAGACAAAGTTGCTCAGGAATTATTATCCCTTTTCTGAAAGACCAGGACTCTTGAACTCGGTCTCACCCATATGGCAATACTCATGGCTGGTGGTGCCAAGAAATCTCCCTTCTCTGAGTAGAAGGCTAGATTCTTGGACAATGATGCCTATAAGATTTGACATCTCTCTTTCACAAAGTAGGTTGGGTTGTTCAAAAATGAACTAGGTCCCTCCTCAGGTCAAGTAGGTAGGTACATGCTTACTTACTTCCATTGTTGTATGCCCTTATAGGAACTCTCTCAAAGCCCCAACCATTGCACTCTCTTATTCTGGGGAAATGCATTCTTAATCATTCTCCTCCTTGGCTACATACAAGCCCATGTTGATTCCAGACATATGATTGTACTGAAAGTCCACATCAATGCCCTTGAGAGGCAGGGGAGAAATGAGAAATTCCTTCTCCTATACTATACTAACATTCTGCCATCCAAGAAAATGACAAAAGGGACAAGAATAGTCTTTTCTATTACTCTCATTTACATGCCAAAACAAACAAGAGGGTCTTGAAATAAGACCATCCTCATGAGACCCAACCTCTCATCCATCTTAGGAATAGCCCCAATCATTGGGAACCAATTATAAATGAGAAATTGTCCTTTCAAAGTGCCAGTGCACATGTACACTCTACAGGGCAGTGATGACAAACCTTTTAGAGACCCAGTGCCCAAACTGCAACCTTCACTCTGCATGTGAGCCAGCCCTTTACCCCAGACTGGAAAGGGAGGAAGTGCTCCCATTGGGCTGCTGAGCAGAGGGGCAGGTGTTGTGAGAAATGTCCTTATGTGTGGTAGAGATGGGGAGGGGAGCAGCCCCCTCTTGCAGGTGTGCCATAGTTTCACCAACATGGCTATACAAGGAGAGATATGTTTATTTAGATAAGGGAACTCTGCCTCATCATCACTTCTTTATCCTGGTTAGAGTGAGAACCATCAACTTTAGGTACCAGATAAGAATTAGGTGAAGTCAATAAGAAATTGTAAGAGTTTACAGAATTGATTGTACTCTTACTGGGGCATAAGGCCAGTCTACTTCATCACTGGACAACAGCTGCCCAGAACTCTTTCCTTTGATGAGCATAGGCCTGTTCCCTACCTGTTTCACTTCCTTCTCTTTGTTGAAGTCATCCCAGAAGTTGGTCACCAGAAAGGTTCCATAGGCACCTTTTAGGATTCCCTTCAAGGACTCTTGGTCATTCAGGTCACACTTCACCACCTCAGCTCCCAGTTCTTTTAGGGCCAGGGCAGAAGGTCTGGTCACATCCCGAGTCACTGCTCTTACAGAAAAGTCTTTGCCCTCCAAAATGGCTCTGGCCACAGAACCACCCTGAGAACCTGGCAAGGAAGAAAATAAACAAATGAATAAATGATTTGATAAATGAATGAATGAATGAACAAAAATGTATGCATATACATGTGTGTATATACAGGTTGTATGTATATATGTATATATGTGTACATGAGGGATCAGAAAGAGATAATCTTAGAACTCTTCACTTGGTTTCAGAAATCTTGAAGTAGTCTATTTGTACCAATAATTGCTGAAGCAGCTAGATGGTATAGTGGGTAGGATTCTGGGCCTGGAGTCAGGAAGATATCTTTTGTGAGTTCAAATTGGACCTCAGACTAGCTATGTGACCCTGGGCAAGTCATTTAACCCTGTTCACCTGAGTTAATTCATTTATAAAATTAACTGAAGAAGGAAATGGCAAACAACTCTAGTATCTTTGCTGAGAGAGTCCCAAAAGGGATCTCAAAGAGTCAGAAACAACTGAGCAACAATAACAACCAATGATTACTAGTTGTGGTAAACCATTCCACTTTTCCAATGTCTGATTCTCATCTCTAAAATGGAGCTAGTAATACAAGTCCTCCCAAGGGGTTTAATTAAAGCATTTTATTCCCATTTTTCTCTACCCCCTGCCCCCACTACATTTATATAAAAAGGATTTCTAAGAAGCAACTAGCAATATGTAACAGAATAAATGTGGACTTAATCCACTGAGCTCTCCTTTCAGGTGCCCTTATTTTTCTCTGGCTACCTCCTTCAATTCCACTCTCCTCTAGCCCTCTTATGGGGAATAGTGCCTGAGATAATGGGTATAAAGCACTATCACTATACAAATGTTAATTATTATTACAACAGCCTATAGCAGCAAAGGCAAACCTTTTAGAGACTGTGTGCCATGCCCTGCCCCCCATCCCTGACTGAATGTTGCATGCACCCTGCCCCCCCCTTACCCCATACAAGGATGGGAGAAAGCATTCCCATTGGGCTGCTGGGCAGAGAGGCAAGTGATGTGAAAAAAAAATGTCATCAGGCATAGTGGAGAAGGGGAAAGGAGCAACTCTGTTGGAGTCTCTCTGTCTTTCTAGTAAGGAACTCTGGAGGACAATGGCATGTGTGCCCACAGAGAGCACTCTGTGTGTCCTCTATGGCACACAGGCCATAGGTTTGCCATCATGGGCCTATAGTGACTAGTCTGAAAATGACTTTATGACCTGACCCATCTACTGCGGATCTGCTTTTGTTAAGTGATTTCCCCAGGATCATACAGCTAGTAAAGTATCTGAGGCCAGATTTGAACTCATGAAGATGAATCTTCCTGACTCCAAGCCCAGTGCTCTACCCACAGCACCACCTAGTTGCCCCTGTGCCACCAAGCTGCCCTAGTAATTATTGGTACAAACATGCTAACCCAAGATTTCTGACCCCAAGTCATATCCTAAGTGTGTCTTTTTCTGATCCCTCACATATAAATATATACATACATACATATATACACACACACTCTATATGCATACACATACATGCATACACAGAGAAGTATATTGGGAGATGTTTAACAACCAGGCCAGGTGGGATTGGTGAGGTGGGGAGTCTATACACCCTCCATTTTTTCTTTCATCTTCGTTCTTAAGTCTTTAACAAAATTAACAAAACAAGAAATCAAGTCAGACTTGCAACAGTTGCTGATTTCTGAGACATAATCATTGAAAATGAAAACTGAACAATCTCTTCTGCTCCAAGATGCCCCCAGTAGTACCACTAGATCCAGCTAAGATGCTAAGCCACAAGGTGGTAGTTAATAAGGTAGAACACCTGGGAGCTAGGAGGGCAGCGTCTGAATTTAAATTGGAGACTCAAAAATGAAAAGCTTGGCAACCCAATGGATTCCAACTAAAGTGTCCAAAAGGCTGTGGATTGTTGATGTTAGAATTTGATGAAAGGGTCCCTTCAAGGATTCTTCTTCTCATGCTTTTCTGGTACTTCTAGTTCTAACCCTGGACAGTTGGTTTCCCCAGCTAAAGTCCAAGAACTTCACCGGGAGGGTCAGCTCCTTCCCTGATGCCATTTCCTCAGAACTCACAGAAGCAGAAGTGCTGGCTTATAGCCATCACTGTTTCCTTTTCCAAATACTCACAGATCATCCTTTAATCAGGAGGGAAAATGAAGCTGACTGGGCCTATGATTTGTGGAATCCATCCAGCTGAAACTGGAGCCAGGAAGACCCAAGTTCCATTTGGCCTTAGATATTTACTAGCTGGGTAACCCTGGAAACTCTACTTCATCTTTGTTTGCCTCAGTTTCCCCAAATCTAAAACAACCTCTAAGTTCCCTTTCAACTGTAAATTGATCATCAGTCTCTTGAGGAAGGTACTAATACTATCATTTATATCTTATACACAATGGACTGGAGGTTCGGATAGGTTGGGATTTTCCCAAAACACACAATAGATCATTAATATCTGAGGGGGGACCTAAACCTGGAACTTCCTGACTAAATCCAGCTCTCTATCCACTACTCTATCCTGCCTTTCCTAGCTTTATGCCAGAAGGATATATCTCCTAGCTCTTTCCATTCACCTCATACTCCTACGTATGCATTTTCTTATTTCTCTTCTACCTCAGAAAATGGAGGGAAGAAGAGAACTGAAGACACAGCCTACCTTGTTAAATAAAGCACAGGTTTCCAGGGCATGATCCAAAATAAATAAATAAACAAAGGAGAAGAAAAAACCCACCAGGGAACATTTCCTGAAAGCACATCAAATTAATTCCCCTTCTTGCTGCCAATACCAGAAATTCAAGTGGATCCTTTTGTTAAAGTTCTCTAGAAGAATCATAGTTTGAAAACCAGAAAGAAACTTAGAGAACAACGAATCCAATCCCCTCGTTTGACAGATGAAGAAACTGAGGACTAAGAAGACTTATGAACTTGCCCAAGTCCAACCCCCCCCCTCCCATTTTATAGGTGAAGAAACTGAGGTCTAGAAGTTAAGAGGTTTGACCAAGGTCAGACAGATACTAAGCAGGAAATATTTGAACCCAGGTCCTGTGCCTCATCTGCCTCGGCTCTTTCCATGCTCATACAGTAGTCCAATAAAAGACAACGTAAACCTGTCTGCATTCAAGGAAAGTCTGGACTGTCAGAAGCATGAACAAAATCTTCAGATAACCTCCCACCCATTGGAAAAAGGGAATCTTTGTTACCTGTTGCCCCAAACACAACGATGACTTTCTTGTTGGCCATGGTTCTGAACTAGAGCAATGGAAGGAGAGAGTGTGAGAGGTTTTCCTTTATTCAGCCTCAGCACCAAACTGGAGAGTCCCACCTTTCAAGTCAGTGCATGTCAGAACCTCAAATTGCCACACCTAACCTTGCCTTATTCTTAAACAAAACGGAATGGGAGGGACTCAATGTCTTTTCTGACTCACTATGACAATGCAATTTTCTAGATTAATTAACTCTAGAGGTAAAAGATATCTGGTTTGAATCCCACCACTGGCACTTTGCTCTGTGACCCTGAGCAAATCAATTGATTTCAGTTTCTTAATATAAGAACAAGGTTACTTGTAGATATAACTAAGGTAAGAGAATTGGGGCTTTCCACCAGGGCTCCAAAATTTAGAGGACTCAAATAGCATTATACTCCTTCAAGCAATAAAACTAACTGAGCTTAGCATCTTGTTTGCAAAAACTGGTTAAAATGAGAAATTACCAGTATAGAGCATCTGGAATCAGGAGGACCTGGATTCAAATCTGGACGCAGACATTTTCTAGCTCTGTGATGGAGGGAAAGTCACTGAACCCCAATTGTCTAGCCCTTGCTGTGCTTCAGACTAAGACAGAAGACAAAAGCTTGTTTGTCGGTTTGTTTGTTTTTAGGAAGTAGGTAGTAGTAGGACTTCCTTCCCTTAGATGAACATCTGTTCTCTAGTCACACTGTTTCTTCCTCAGAAGCAGCTTTGTGCCACCCCAGGGCACCTTCACCACAAGGCCCTTGTATCTATCCTAAAGTCTAAGGTCTATCCCAACTCTAAACAGCTGGATCGATCAGTTCTAGGCTTGTTTTTCAGTACTGGAGCTCCAGATGCCAAAAGTATTAATTCACACAGAATCTATGAGGAAATTCTTGATAAGGATTCTTCTTTCACCAGGATAGATTCCACCCACCCCTTAAGCACTTCCCTGAGGACCAAAGCTGTCCAGGGTCACCCAGGGAGGCAATGTAAGGAGCTGGAGAAGGTAAGAAGATTCTACCCCCCACTACCAGTCAAAGGGTGCCTATCATTGGTGCTGTTCCCATGAGCCCCTCAAACCGCTTCGGGAAGGGGAAGGAGAGAATGCCATCCTTCTTGGCACCGAGCATATCCCAAACTCCCTACAGCGTGGTTTGATGGGCACAGCTTCGAGTTAGTCAGATACTTAGTTCCAGAAGCAGCACCATCTTGCCCAGTCTAGATTGCTTAATGCCAAAGTGCCATCACTGGCCCATTCCTTTTCATGGCCCTACAGTTGAAGTCTGCTGGCACCCTAACCCAGCTGGTTGGCATCAGTCTTGCCCATCCAGCTTCTGGATCTCATTTAGCTGGTTTCTCTTTCTGTCACTAATACACCCTCCATCCAAGATCAACGACACCTTCCAAGCAACCCTCCCTTCTCGGGGAAGAGTTTCCACTTAGCCTAAGAGAAAGTATAGTGAAATGTGGGGTTTTTCCCCATCTTTTGGGGGTCACAGACCTCTGGAGCAGCCAGGCTGGAGAAGCTGAGAGACTCCTCAGAATCATAGTTTTCAATGCACAAAATAAAAGACATAGGATGGAAAGGAAACTGTTATGTTCAAGTCTAATTCTATTTTAATTTAATTTAATTTAATTTAATTTGTTTACATTTCTCACAAGCCAGGTTAAGAATCCTTGGTCTGTCTAAGTACATATCTGAGGTTGGGAGCTTTTTTTTTTTAATTGGATTAAAATTAAACTGCCCTGCCCTAATCTTGCCCTATGCTCAAAGCAGAATGAAAGGTTCTCAGTATCTTCTCTGACTAACTATGACATGGCAATTTTCTAGATTAATAGGGAGGTAAAAAGGCTGGCCTACCACTGACCCCACCACTAATCTTTAGCTATGTGACCCTGGACAAGTCATTTAATCTCTGTGAGCTTCAGTTTCCTCACATGTAAGTATGAGGATACTTGTAGACATAACTAAGGCAAGAGCAGGGCTTTTCACTGGGGCCCTGAAATCTAAAGAGCACAGGTGTGTTTTGCTTTATTCCAAAAAAAAAAATTTGCTTTACAATCCTAGAGTACTGTATAAATGTCAGCTCTCTTTATTTAGCAAGAAACAAGTATTGGGGGCGGGGGGAGCAGCTGGGTAGTTCAGTGGATTGAGAGCCAGGCCTAGAGACAGGAGGTCCTAGGTTCAAATCTGGCCTCAGACACTTCCCAGCTGTGTGACCCTGGGCAAGTCACTTGACCACTATTGCCTAGCACTTACCACTCTTCTGCCTTGGAACCAATACACAGTATTGACACAAGACGGATGGTGAAGGCTTAAAAAAAAAAAGAAACAAGTACCAAGGTTTCCCTTGCACAATATAAATGATCCCCTTCTGCTGCCACCCCCTACCCACATGCACATGCCTCCACTCCCCCTTCCATCCACACACCCATTCCCAATTCTAGGAAAGTAAAAGGCTTGCTCACTGGGAGATGTAAGGATCTGAAGAATTTATCTTGTAGGGAAAGGGAAAAATTGAGTCAAATGAACCCCATTCCAGAAGGCTAGATTTCCCATCTGACTTCCAAAATAAAGAGGTGAAATCACATTTTTGGCAAAAATTAAAAATGGAAGACTAATTCTAGAAGGCCCTTCAAGGCTTCTCCTGAAGAATGCTTTCACGAAGTACTTACAAGGAGCAGATAGTCAAGGAAGGGCAGGGAGGGGAGTAGTGAGGGGAAAGGGGCCTAAAATAGAGTTTGATCTTTTGATTGAGTACCACTGAGGTGATTAGGTAAGGCTGAAAAACCACATTTCTAATTAGCTCTTTTCAAAGCCACTTTCCCTCCTTTGGGCTCCACCTGCCACCCAACTCTCACTTCTCCCTCTAAGGAGTTGTGGCACGCCCAGCGGCCACACCCCAGTAACCTGATCCCATAGGCTGGTAAACCAGGTCAAGGGTAACTAACAGGTCTCAAACCCATAGGTGAGTTATGAAATAATTAAATTTGATGATTAGTCAATACTGATTATTCTTATTTACATGGATGATTTATTTTAGTAATAGTTCTGTTAGCTGAGCCTATCAGCTAAGTTAAGTCAACCCAGATATTTTCCTTCTTTTTCTTTCTTAAGTTTCTTTCCTCCCTCCCTCTCTTTCTCTTGTTTTCTTTCTCTTTCTTGTTTTCTTCCTTCCTTCCTTCCTTCCTTCCTTCCTTCCTTCCTTCCTTCCTTCCTTCCTTCCTTTCTTCCTTCCTTTCTTCCTTTCTTCCTTCCTTTCTTCCTTTCTTCCTTCCTTCCTCCCTCCCTCCCTCCTCTCTCTCTCTCTCTCTCTCTCTCTCTCTCTCTCTCTCTCTCTCTCTCTCTCTCTCTCTCTCTCTTTCTTTCTTTCTTTCTTTCTTTCTTTCTTTCTTTCTTTCTAGATTGGATTTACCTATCTCCTGGTTGTAACAATGATCTTACTCTTCCTTTATAGTGAAGCTAGAATTGTAACTACAATCTATTTTTAGAATTAACCACAAAAAGGTATTAAGTAACTACAAAAGGTGAACTTAACAAAAGAGGTGTTAAGTAGTCCAAAAAGATAAAATCTAACCAAAGAAGGGGAGAACTAAATAATGGGCAGTCCTGGAGAAAAGTGCAGGCTGTGATTGGTAGACATGAACATTTAATGGAGGTGACACAAGAAAAAAAGTCTTTAAGAAGAGAGAAAAAGACTGAAGGGTCAGTCACCTGGGCTTGGAGTGAAGTTAACTTGGAGGCATGAAGCCTCCAGAAAAGGCCCAACTTCTTGAGACTCTCTTTCCCTGGCTGAGGCTTACAAATTCTAACTGATATCAGAAGAAGCTAGAGTTCTCTCTCTCTCTCTCTCTCTCTCTCTCTCTCTCTCTCTCTCTCTCTCTCTCTCTCTCTCTCTCTCCTTAATATCTTCTTTCTATTGTAAATATTTGTAAATAAACTACCATAAATTCTATTTACTTTAGTAATTCATTTTGGTATTTAGAAATTAAATCCCTTACGACCACCTAATTAATATATTATCAATCCAACCACATTTAATATTAACCTTTCTTTCTTTCTTTCTTTTTCTTCCTTCCTTCCTTCCTTCCTTCCTTCTTCTTTCTTTCTTTCTTTCTTTCTTTCTTTCTTTCTTTCTTTCTTTCTTTCTTTCTTTCTTTCTTTCTTTCTTTCTTTCTTTCTTTCTTTCTTTCTTTCTTTCTTTCTTTCTTTCTTTCTTTCTTTCTTTCTTTCTTTCCTCCCTCCCTCCCTCCCTACCTTCCTCCCTCCCTCCCTTCCTTCCTTCTTTCCTTCCTTCCTTCCTTCCTTCCTTCCTTCCTTCCTTCCTTCCTTCCTTCCTTCCTTCCTTCCTTCCTTCCCGTTTACTTTCTGTCCTAGAATTGATACTAAGTGTTGGTTCTAAGGCAGAAGAGCAATAAGGGAGTTAAATGACTAGCTCAGCATCACCCAGCTAGAAAATGTTTGAGGTCACATCTGAACCCAGGACCTCTCTTCTCGAGGTCTGGCACCCCATCTACTGAGCCACCCAGCCATCCCCTATAACCCAGATATTTTCTTAGAGTAAATGATTTCTAGTAGTAACACCCAACTAATCGTTCAAGTTAACTGTTTAAGAACAAATCCAAAAGAAAGAATGTACTTCATTAAATAAGGATATATTTTATTATAACTGAAGAGCAGATGAAGTTGGAAATCCTGGGCTTTCATCTCTCTTTCGGTTAGCTAGCGGCAGCCCTTCTGTGTGACCACAAAACCACGAGGTTCCTGACATTATCCTTACTACAGAAAGGCTGACAGCAACAGTTTACAACCAGCAGTTCCAGTATATTGCAAAATATAAGTTACAAATGAGTGAATCTTCAACTTCTCTAGTTCGTTGCAGTTACATATACTGCAACATTTTTTAAACCTTTATCTTCTGTCTTGAGATTGATACTAAAGTATCGCTTCCAAAGCAGAAGATAGGGGCTGGGCAATTGGGGCAAAGGGGCTTGCCTAGGATCACATAGCTAAGAAGTGTCTGAGGTCAGATTTGAACCCAGGTCCTCCTGGCTCTCCATCCACTGAACCATTTAGCTGCCCCTCCCATCATTTTAACATACTATATATTATCTCTTAATCTCCCCAGCACTGTGTCGCCTCTCTGAAAAGTCTCAGCAATGGCACCCCCTACCGTAAAACCTCCTCTCCTCTTCTAAGGTCCTCTTTTTCACCTTAAAAAGAAGCTTTGTCCATCATTTGACTCTGATCTAATGGGAGATCAGTGGCCACTGATTTTATATAACATGTGGACTTAGAGTAAATCAATTATGCTCAGAATCTTGGCTTTCCCATCTTTTCCTTTATAGGTAAAGACATTTATTTTTAACATTGAGGGAGGTGTCTGCCTCAGGCATGTGAAGGCAGATGAGAACGATTTCTTCCAATAGCCATGAGAGTGGCAAAGGCAGACACGGTGGGGATGTTTAAAGCTTAGCTAGACATCAAAGAAGCCAGGGCTTTCCATCGCACTCCAGGCCATCCCCAGTTGTTTTGACTCTTGTCTTGCCACTGGACTTTGATAACTCTGGAAGAGAGAGTGAGGCTGATGCCTGCAACTCTGCCTCACTTAAATCCAGTTTCTGTGTGAGCCAAAAAAATATCACCAGTGATGTCGTTTTTTAAACCCTTACCTTCTGCCTTAGATTCTGCCTAGAAATTGGTTCCAAGACAGAAGAGCAGTAAGGGCTAGGCAATGGGGGTGAAGTGACTTGCCCCGGGTCACACAGCTAGGAAGTGGCTGAGGGCAGATTTGAACCCAGGACCTCCCATCTCTAGGCCTGGTTGTCAATCCACTGAGCTTCCCAGCTACCCCCCAGTGATGTTATTTTGATCTTCTTTGAGTACTAAGGAAGCCAACCACCACCACCAACAGGAAAGCTAGCAACCCATTCAACAAGAATGCTCCTGGATAGGGGGCAGCTGGGTAGCTCAGTGGATTGAGAGCCAGGCCTAGAGATGAGAGGTCCTACATTCAAATCTGGCCTCAGATACTTCCCAGCTGTGTGACCCTGGGCAAGTCACTTGACCCCCATTGCCTAGCCCTTACCACTCTTCTGCCCGACTCCAAGATGGAAGGTAAGGGTTTAAAAAAAAATGCTCCTGGAGAACAATTTGGAAATATGCCCAGATAGTTAGCACACTCTTTAGGCTTATCCCCCATCAAAAATTAAACAAAGAGGAAAAGGTCCTACCTGTACAAAATATATAACTAGCAACTCTTTCAGTGGTATCCCCAAACTGGAAACTAAGGAGGTATCCTCCCTTTGGGGGATGGCTACATGCATCATTGCATATGAGTAAAACAGGATATTATTGTGCCATAATAATGACAAAATGGACAATTTCAAAGGAAACTGATGATTTCTCCAAACTGATGCAAAGCAAAGTGAGCTAATCATAATGAGAGAACTAAGTGAGAGAACAATATACAATGATAATGTTATAGAGAAAACAACTTTGAAAGATGTTAAAACTCTGATCAATGCTATCATCAACCAAGGATCCAAAAGAATCAAGATGAAACTTACCACTGATCTTTTGACTGAGAGAAGAGAGGAATGGGAGATGTTGAAGGTGGCATATATCATTGGATGGGGTTAACATGGGGATTTGTTTTGCTAGATTTGGTGGACTGGTTTTGGTTTTGAATATAATTATTCAAATGGAGGAAGAAAGGTAATGGACTGACGATGCAGAATGAGACATAGAAAGTTGGCCATGGCAAATGCAGGAATTTAATTTGCTTGATTTTGCATGCTTGTTACAAGCATTTCCATTTTTCTTTGTTTTTGTTCCCCCTACATCTCCCTAGGAAATGGCCCTTTCAGAATAAAAGTCACTGCCAGAACACTGCAAGGTATTTGAAACTTCCCCACTTCTTCCCTCCCAAAGGTACAATGACTTTAGTTTCTTTTCTACTTTCTTAATCAGATCCCAGAGCTCCATTCTCCACATTAAAAATTTCCTCAGGAGCCCAAAGCCTGTTTCTCACTTTTGTTTGAGTTACCCTCAAATAATTCAATTTATCTCTTTTCTTTTCTAGCATTTGGGCAGTTATGCTTCATACCAAGTAAGAACCCTTAATTGAGGCTTTGGGAGCTTAGAAAGGTCATGGGAAAATAAAGACCTTTTTCTGGCCTCTAAGAAACAATGAACATGAAGAATACAGAGAAACACAGAAAGTCTGACTGAACTGATGCAAAATAAAGTGAGTAGGGCCATACAATGAATGGAATACATACAATATAAATAGACAGAACAGTAAAAATCTAAACTGATTGCTGGGCAATGATAAGGATGCAGCTTGGCCCCAAAGAAGGGGTAAAAGCATAGACGTCTCTTCCTTCTTTGCAGAGGTGGGTGACTATGGGTGCTGAAAACTACTTATGCCATTTGATTTATTGCCTGTATTGGTCCCCTTGGCTTAACTATATTTTTTTCTCTTTCTTTTCAATCATCAATCAACCAACAAGTATTTATTAAGCACTACACTAAGCAATTCTTTCTAAGGAGAGAGGGGACAGAAAAGGAAGGAGATGTAAAAACAAACGAAATCTCACCCCTTGTCCATTATTGACCTTTTCTCTGTACTACTCTCAAATATCCACAGGGAGGGGGAAGCTGGGTAGCTTAGTGGATTGAGAGCCAAACCTAGAGAAAGGAGGTCCTGGGTTCAAATCAGACCTTAGACAGGTCCTAGCTGTGTGACACTGGGCAAAGTCACAACCCCCATTGCCTAGTCCCTGCCTTAGAACCAATATACAGTATTGATTCTAAGACAGAAGGTAAGGGTTTAAATAAATAAATAAATATATATATATATATATATATATATATATATATATATCCATATCCACATGGAGATCTAATTTCATGGCATTTCTTCCAACAATGCAAATTGCAACCCATCCATGCCACCCATCCTGTGCAACTCTCACCATGGCCACCAGAGGGAGGCCACCCTAGTTGCTAGTACCTTCCCCTCTAAGGCAGTGTTTTTCTTCTTTTTTTTTTTATCTAATTAGATGATTTAGAATATTTTTCTGTGGTTATAAGTCTCATGTTCTTTCCCTCCCCTCCTCCACCCCTTCCCCTATCTGATGCACAAATCCACTGTGCTTAACATGTGTCATTGATCAAGACCCATTTCCATATTATTAATATTTGCACTGGGATGACCGCTTAAAGTCTACATCCCCAATCATATTCCCATCGAACCATGTCATCGATCCTTTGTTTTTCTTCTGTGTTTCCGCTCCCACAGTTCTTTCTCTGGACATGGATACAGTTCTTTTTCATATGTCCCTCCAAATAGTTCTCGGTCATTGCATTGCTGCTAGTAGAGAAGTCCATTACGTTCGATTGTACCACAGTGTATCAGTCTCTGAGTACATTGTCCTCCAGTTCTGCTCTTTTCACTCTACATCAATTCCTGGAGGTTGTTCCAGTCTCCATGGAATTCCTCCACTTTTTTATTCCTTTGAGCACAATAGTATTCCATCACCAACAGATACCACCATTTGTTCAGCCATTCCCCAATTGAAGGGCATCCCCTCCTTTTCCAATTTTTTGCCATCACAAAGAGCACAGCTATGAATATTCTTGTACATTTCTTTTTTCTTATTATCTCTTTGGGGTACAAGCCCAGCAGTGCTATGGCTGGGTCAAAGGGCGGGCAGTATTTTAGCACCCTTTGGGCATAGTTCCAAATTGTAAGGCAGTGTATTTCTAGATGGCCACCAGAGGTAGCTAGATGGCACATTAGGTAACACAGCACTGAGCCTGAAATCATGAAGATCTGAGTTCAAATTGTATGTATGTAGCTGTATGACCCTGAGCAAATCAAGCTTCTCATCTGGAAAGTGAGAGTAATGCTATCAGCCTTCTTAAAGGGCTGTGGGAGGATCAAATGAGATAATATTTATCATGTGCTTAATCTAGTAGGTGCTTAATAAATATTTGTTTCCTTCTTTTCATCCCCTCTATATGTATCTTATAAATGTCCAGTTATGTATGTGATGTCTCTCCCATTAGAACAGGAGCTCTTTGAGGGCCAGGACTATGTCTACCTTTCCTTGAAACTCCAGAGTTTAACATGGTGCCTGGCACAAAGTAAGTGCCTGTATTTACTCTCTTTTTTTATTTTTTGTTTTTAAAAACTCTTACCTTCTGTCTTGGAATCAATCCTGAGTATTAGTTTCAAGGTAGAAGAGTGCTAAGAGCTGGGCAATGGGGATTAAGTGACTTGCCCAGGGTTATACAGCTAGGAAATGTCTGACGTCAAATTTGAACCCAGGACCTTCAGCCCTGCTTCTCTATCCACTGAGTTATCTAGTTGCCCCTTGAATTACTTTGTTTTTTTAATTTCCTTTTTAAAATATGTTACACATATTTCTATATATTCAACTTGTTTTCACAGGTAGAATGTAAGCTCCTTGAAGGTAGGATTGTTTTGTTTCTATTTTTGTCCCCCCCCCCCATCAGTGCCTAACACCAGGCCTGACAAATACAAGGCAATTGTCAAATGCCTAGGTATTGGTTACTTGTTTGAACAATTCTTGACATAAGCTATCAACCCTTTATTTTTTAAACCCTTACTTTCTATCTTAGAAAGGATGCTAAATATTGGATCTAAGGCAAAGGAACAATAATTGGGATTAAGTGACTTGCCTGGTTTCACACAGCTAGGCAGTGTCTGATGCCAAATTTGAATCCAGATCCTCCCAAATTGAGGCCTGACTCTATTCACTGAGCCACCTAGCTGAGCAACCCTCTATTTCTTAAATCCCAATAAATATACCATTATCAATTTGTCAGTTTGTTTCCATTAATCTCACTTATACTGTCCCTGTAGATGAACAAACGTATAGACCAAATTGATGATCCTAGTTGCTATAAACATAATATCCTATTGCCTTCTCTCTCTCTTATTTACTTCCAATTTAAATCTTATGTATAACGGTTTGTACCTAGCTATTTACCTACCCTCTCCCCAATTAAATTGTGAACTGCTTGAGGGCAGATAATTTCCCCCCCTCCTTTTATATCCTGAACTCTTAGCATAGAGTCTAGCATATAGTAGATCCTTAATAAATATTTATTGACTGACTGCCAATACCATTTCACCCCTTCTGACTATCCTTGGATGATTCAGGGTTCTGCCCTAGAACCGGGTCATAAGATTAAAAATCTGGAGCTGGCAACTATTTCAGAGGCCATTTCATTCAACTCCCTCATTTTAAAGGGAGAAACTGATGTTCAGGGCCACTAGTTATAAATTGTAAATGCTGTATGTAACCTTATATGTTGGCTATCTATACAAGCTACCTTCTTCCATGACCCCTGTTCTCACATCATTCAATTTCCTCTGTATTTTGGAAAAATTCTAAGGATATTTGACCCTCCAAACCTATAAAACCCAGTGAATCTACAAAATATAAGGAATTAAATTAAGAGTCCCAGTCTAAGATCCTCCAAGCCCCAGATTCAGGCCAAAGACAACCAGCTGAAGACTTTCAGGAATTTTTATAGTGAACTCCTGTCCTTTTCCTTCTTCACAGGAGCCAATCACAGCTTCCAAATTGCCTAGTACTTGGGGGGGGGGGGGGGAGTATCTGTGGGATCCACACCTCATCCTCTGAAGGTGTTAACTCTTATCAAAGGATTCACAAGTTTCTGATTGATTGGGTTAAAAGGGTGGAGCTCCCCAAGTAAGTGACTTGTGAAGTCTCTTACTTGGTAACAAAGTATTAAGGAAGGGTTACATACGTTTTAAGTAGGAGTTAAGTAACTGTTATCTCAAAATAGACAAAGAGATTAAAGAATTCCCTTTCACAAGGGTCTGGCTCCACAGGATGGAGAAAGATGACATTGTGTCCTAGTCAGTAACTGTGATGTTTTAGTTATTCAACCAAGGGTTCTTTGTAAGAAGAACACTCTATTCTCCTATGAGTGCCAAAAGAGTGGCTACTCAGGTGCTCCAAGTCTAAAGCCTCCAATGTGCAGATAAGACAGATGGAGAATATCCCACCTTCCAGAGACAGTCAGTATCTGCCTAGAGCATATTGGTGACAAGTCCTAGGCCATCTATCTCATGGCTTCCTGTCAGACCAACTCAAATGGGGACAGTTATTTGGGTCCCTGGTAGACCTATTTGCATGAAAATGAATGGAGCATCACCCATAGTAATGAAAATAAGAATGATCCTCACTGTTCCCTCTCTGAGGCTATTTGTCCATCCAGATTCTCCACAACAGGAGATTCTTTCACTTGTCATGGATACCTCTGGCAGTTTGGTAAAGCCTATGGAGACTTTTTATAATAATGCTTTTAAATGCAAAAAGTGCAAAAAATTGTTAATAATTTGTTTGTTGATTACATTAAAATTTCCAGGTATCCCCCCTCCCTCCCTCCCCTCTCTGCACTAGAGAAGGCAGTCAATAAAAAATATACATACATATAAATGATGTCTTTCATGTTTCTATTCATGAGTTCTTTCTTTGGAGTTGAACATTCACTAGCTATTCTTCAAACATGAATTCTGTAGCTGGATGTAATATTCTCTTGGTTCTACTCATTTTGTTCTTCATAATTTCATGTAGGTCTTTCCATGTTTTTATAAAAAGTAATCCATAATTCTTATTCCATCACAATCATATGACACAACTTGTTTAGTCATTTCCCAATTGATGGACATCCCTTCAATTTCTAGTTCTTTTGCTACCACAAAGAGAACTGCTAGAAATGGTTTAGAACCTAAAGTTTCCTTTCCATTTTCTCCAGATCACTCTGGGAAACAAACCCAACTGTGGTATTCTTGGGTCAGTTATCACAGTATTTAAAATTTTTTAAAAGAGCCAAGATCACAGTCCTGCTCAACAATATCAAGTCGTAAGTGCATCTCTTCATGTAATGGCTGTTCCATTCTGGCCCAACAGATCCTGATTCAGAATGAACAATTTCAGGGTTGGGGGGTTAGACTTGAAAACTTCTAAAATCACTTCCAGCTCTAGCTCTCTGAGTTTATTCTTCTAGATATCTGCCAGCATGAGAATCTAAAAGAACCCTCAAGACATTACTTTCTAGGCCCCCACATAGCTGGTCCCAAAGGACCATAGATTTAGAGCTAGAAGTAACCTTAAAAGTCCCTGGACCAACCCCTTTATTTTACAGACAAGATGCTGAGGCACAGAGAGGCACCTTTTCATTTCCTTGATGGTACCCAATGATCATGGTGAGGATACACTGGGCAACTGACAAATGACTAATGATATGACTATCAATGAACCACCATTGGTGGTTCTCTGAGCCTAAGTTTACTCAGATCTAAAATGAGAGAATAAGACAACTTCTAAGACTCCTTCTGGTTTATAGTCACTGTTTCATAATCCTATAAGATTTGCCTTCAGTCACATTCAGTCATGAAAGACACAACCACCCACTCAAGAACAGAATATCTCAATCCAGGCTTGATTGTGTGGTTAGGACATTTCCCACCCTCCTTCATATATCCTCTGCTTATCAGACACCGGGGAGAAGATTCTGTTTCCTGTCAATCACCCCGATTCAGTTACAGCATAGCTCCCATAGGGCAATCCTCCTGGTGTCTGAGCAACCACAGACTATTTGAATAGATTTCAATGAACTCATATTCACGTTTCAACCAAATAACCTCAGTTCAATAGGGGAAGTCCTATTCATTTGAGAAGTGCAAAAAGTTCATGAATGTGGTTAGTGCCAACATGATGGAAAGGGCTTTAGAGTCAGAATATAGGGGTTCAAATTTATTACCTTGTGATCTCAAGCAAATTCAACATTCCCATCTATAAAATGAAAGGATTGGAAGAAATGTGTACTCTTGTGAGAAAGAATCCATTGTTGGGTAAGAAATCCTTAGCTATTCATTCTTTATAAATCCAGCCTTAAATCTAGGAGTGCTCTAAAAGGAGCCCCAAAACACCAGTATACTAAAAGGTAAATCCAGTTAGGGAGCTACATGACACAGTGGATAAAGCATTGGGCTTAGAATCAGGAAGACTCATTTTTATGAGTTAAAATCAAACCTCAGGGGGACAGCTAAGGTGGCTTAGTGGATTAAGAGCGAGGCCCAGAGACAGGAGGTCCTGGATTCAAATTTGACCTCAAATACTTCCTGGCTGTGTGACCCTGGGCAAAGTCACTGAACCCCCATTGCCTAGCCCTAACCACTCTTCTGCCTTAAAAAAAAAATAAACAAATAAATAAATAAACAAAGGAATGAATGAATGAATAAATAAATAAATAAAATCAAGTCTCTGATACTTACTACTGAAAGACTTTGGGCAAGTCACTTAATCCTATTTGCCTCAGTTTTATCAACTGTAAAATGAGCTAGAGAAAGAAATGGCAAACCACTCTAGTACCTTAACCAAGAAAACCCTAAAATAGTGTTACATGACTGAATAACAAGAACAGGTAATCCAAGACCTAGGAAGAATAGGAACTATGGGACCAAACCAAAAAAAAAAAAAATAGAAAAGGACCTGGATATACTTCCCATAATACAAATTGCACTTTGGAAAACTATAGATTCCACTTTAAGGAGCAAGAACCTCCCCCAACAGGCTTAGAATTTCAAGAGAAATAATGAAAAACCTAGAAACTGAGTAGGAACTGCAGAGTAGTCTGCTATTGTTCAGATACCAAAACAAGTACCCCTGCCTCAAGGAGAAAGAACAAAAAAACTAGGAACTAGGAAATAGAACTTCTAGACCTTAAATTATATTAGATGTTGTGTAGCATTCCAGACATATAAGCATCTAAGAAATATGATTGATGTATGGATATTGTATTGCCAGGCGCATGGTCAGACCTCTTGATAGTCAATGTATGACTCCTGAGCTGCCTTTGTTCAGGGCAAACTCATTAACATAGAGCAGAGCCAAACTCATTTGCAAAGTGCAGGTTAGATTTACTCAGGCCTCTTTGTTGTTGTCATTATCATTTCAACCAATGTCAATCAACTATGCTTTGTTAGGTATGTATTGAACACCTCCCAATCCACACCTCAGTAAATGTGGGTGAGGGGTGCTGTTCCTTCTCTTGATTTTCTATTCTTCCTCTTGATTCCTGCAATCTTGGAGTTCTTCCTTCTATGGCTCTTTATCTTTCCTAGTGCCACTCTTGGCCATGTGCTGTCTATCTCAGAATTCTTACTTCCGCGTGTTCTCTTATTTCTCATGTTTTCCTGTTATTAATATGCCAGGGAAACATCACAGGAGCACAGGCCGCTTCCCATATCAATTAACTTGTCTGTGTCTCTTGATTTATCACCCATTTTCTTCAGACTCCTTTCTCCTTCCCAAGTTACAAGCCACAAAGGAAAAACTTTATGAGGCAAGCACTGGTCAGACTGCTATATGTTGTAACTATCAAAATTGGTATTGGTTTTTTAATAAATCTTGTTAATCAAGAAAAAGACCTAAACAAGAATTATCAATGATTGAACTAAAAATAAAGTGTTTGGTAACCCTGAAAAGCATGTGTTGCTTGGGGTATGGCCTTCCTTTGAACAGTAAGTAGTGAGAAAATGAGAAAATAGTTTGGCAGAAATCCTGTTTAGACCATCGCTTTATACCACATGCCACAGAAAACTTAAAATGGATGTGAAATGTGAAAATAAAGGTGATAACCATAAAAAATATATACATATTAGAAGAGAATTAATTCAGGCACCCTCCACAGCTAAGATTACAGGGAAATTTTCTTGCCAAACAAGGGAGAAAGGAGATCACAAAAGATAAAATAGATAATTTTGAATATATGAATTGAAAATGTTATACATAAGTAAAATCAATGTAGCTAGGATAAAAAGGGGAAAAACAACTGGGTAGTATTTTTATATTAAATATCTATGATAAATATCTGATATCCATGATATACAGAAACATACAAATTTATGAGAAACAAAAGTCATTCCCCAATGGAAAAATGGTCAAAAGGGATATGAAAAATCAGTTGTCATAAATAGAGCTGTAAACTAAGAATTCAATGAATAATTATCACTAAAAAGGAAAATAATGAAAAACAACTTTTCTAGCAGTCCCTTTTGTGGTAGAAAAACCCTAGAAACAAAGTAAATGCCCATCATTTGGGGAATGGCTAAACAAACTGGTACATGAATGAAATAGACTTTTATGCTATTATTGCATTGTGAGAAACAATCAAAATGGAGAATTCTAAGAAATATAAAATGCATTATATGATCCAATGCTGCAGAACCAGGAAAACAATGACTGCAATAATGTACAGAGGAAAAAACCACCTGCACCACAAAGAGAGACTGAGCACTGCAATTATAATGAGCAAGATTGGCCCCAGGGAAGAGTTGAGAAAATACACCACCTTCCTTTCACTGCTGAGGCAGAAATCTAGGTATGAAGAATATCACAGGCTACCAGTCAAAGTCAATGTTTTGGGTTGTTTGTGGGTTGGTTTTTTTGTTTTTTTTTTGTGTGTGGAATTGCTTCTTTTCCTTTTCCTTTTTAAATCTTTCTTACAAGAAATGGCTTTCTTCAAAGGGATATATTTGGAAATAAGGCTGATATAAAAACTTAAAGTCATAGATAAGAAAAAAATTGTTTAATGACAAAAATATTATAAATATGTGCTGTATTGTGTTACATATCCCACAAATATCCATTGGGTGATGCAGTCTCCTGCCTTTATGCCAAACCCCAGGCTCCCCTGGCAGGAGGGGCAAGAAAGTTCTTTACAAGGTCCTTAGCTGCAATTCCAACTTCTACAAGACAAGTATGTAAATCATCTGACTTGGTCTATATCTGTTCCATCCCCCATCAAGCTATAGTCTTGTCTAGGAGGTCCAAGAAATATTGTGGATTGCCAAAATTACCCAGGCAAAATTATTATTATTATTATTATTTATACTGCTCTTTTAAGACTTTCAAAGCACTTTATAAAGATCACATTTTATCCTGACCCCAACTTTGGAAAACATATACAATTATTCCTCTTTTGCAGATGAGGAAATTGAGGCAGACAGAGGTTAAGTGATATACTCAGGATCACATGGTAAGTCTGGACCAGGATTTTTGTATTTTAATTTTTTTTGCCAATTACATGTAATAACAAATTTCCACATAAGCTTTCCAAAGTTATATAACTGAACTTTCTTCCTCCTTCCCTTCCCTCTCCTGGAACTGGCAAGCAATTCAATCTGGGTAATACATGTATTATCACACAAAACATATTTCTGTGCTGTTCATTTTGTAAGTGAACAATCATATGAAACCAAAACCCCAAAACATAAATCCAAATAAACAAGTGAAAAATAGTATGCTTTGATCTGTATTCCTACTCCAGCAGTTCTTTCTCTGGAGGTAGATGGGATTCTTTGTCATAAATCACTCAGAACTGTTCTGGATCATTGTATTTCTGATAGTAGCCAAGTCTATCACAGTGGATCATTCCATAATATTGCTGTTACTATGTACAATGTTTTCCTGGTTCTGCTTATTTCACTTTGCATCAGTTCATGTAGCTGACCCAGGATATTAACTTAGACCTTCCTGACTCCAAATCCAGTGTTCTACCTTAAGATGCTAGCATAAAATCAGAGGAATCCCAGTCTTCTGAATAGATTATTTCTTTGAGCAGTGGTCAGCCTGGTTGGAAAATTTGCCACGAGGTGGCAAGTAACAAGTCAAGAAGGTTATCTTCAAGAAAAAGAACTCGAGTGGACAGTGGTCTAAATTCTCTCTGCTGTCATCTAAGCACTTTCTCAAGAAAGGACTATATGGTATACCTCACCCTCTGTCCAGGGTATTGACCTAAAACAAATGATCATGTTTATCTCATATAATAACAATTGATAATCACAAAGATATCATAATCATTGTGATAGCTGGCATTAATATAGTATATGCTAAGATTTCAATGTTCTTTGCATGTATGTATAATGGTGGCCCAAAAGTCCAGTCCTTGAAGCATTCTCTGCCTGTATTCTATCTAAATACATGGAAACTTTGGTGAGTCTATCTCTGAACTCTCATAGCTGAGGGCTTGGTAATATGCTTGCTCCTTCCAATTGACTCGCAGAGCAGGAGCACAGAAGAAATCACTTACACTAGAGAAAAATTCATGGAGGGAAAAAAGCGAAGAATGGCACAGTTCAATCTGCCTTCAGATTCATCACTTCCTTCTATGACAGTCAACAGTAGATAGCCTTTTTCATTGTGAGTCCCTTGGAGTTGTCCCAGATCCTTGCATCGCTGATAATCATTAATTAATTCAGAGTTGATCATTGTACATTATTGTTGTTAATATGTACAATGTTCTGGTTCTGCTCACTTCACTTAACATCATCTCATATAATTCTTTCCAGAATTTTTTGTGACCATTTTGTTGGTCATTTCATATGGTGCAATAGTATTCCATTGCAATCATATGCCACAATTTTTCTAGTCATTCTCCAATTAGAGGATATCCCTTCAGTTTCCAGTTCTTTGCCACCACAGAGATACTATAAATATTTTTGTACAAAGTAGGTCCTTTTCCCCCCTATCCTTGATCTCTTTGTCATTTGGGTAATGGTTGTTTCAGTTCACACCTCTACCAATTAGAAGAAGACTAGGTGACTCAGCAGATAGAGCGCCAGGCCTGGAAATGGGAGGTACTGGGTTCAAATGTGACCTTAGATACTTCCTAGCTATGTGACCCTGGACAAGTTGCTTAACCCCAATTGCCTAACCCTTACCCCTCTTCTGCCTCAGAACTGATATGTAGTAGTATTGATCCTAAGACAGAAGGTAAGGGTTATAAAAAACAATACAACAGTATTGTTGTTGTCCCAATTTTACCACATTCCTTCCAACATTTATTTTTTTTTTGGTCATATTAGCCAGTCTGATAGGGGTGAGGGGATATTTCAAAATTGTTTTAGCTTACATTTCTCTAATTAATAGTGTTTTTGAGCATTTCTCTTATGATTAAAGATAGTCTTATTTTCTTCATCTGAGAATTGCCTGTTCAAACCCTTTGACAACTTGTCAATTGGGGAATGCTTCATATTCTTATGAATTTAATGCAGTTCTCTATATATTTGAGAAATAAGACCTTTGTCAGAGATACTTGCTATAAAATTTTTTCTCTTCTTTCCCTTCTAATCTTGGTTATATTGGTTTGGTTTGTGCAAAGACTTTTTAATTTAATGTAGTCAAAGTTATCTATTTTGCATCTTGTAATGTTCTCTGTGTCTTTTTTGGACATAAATTCTTCCCTTTTCCAGAGATCTAACAGATAAACTCTTCCATGCTCCTCTGATTTGTTTATGGTATCACCCTTTATTTCTAAATCACATATCCATTTTGACTTTACCTTAATATATGGGATGAGATGTTGGTCTGTGCCTACTTTCTGCTATACTGTTTTCCAGATTTCCCAGAAGTTTTGTCTTGAATAAAGCTTGAATCTTTTGGGTTAACACTAGGTTACTATGACCATTTACTACTTTGTTTGCTCCTCTTCACTGCCTTAATAATGATAAAGTCTTAAGTATCTTTAGTACCTTAAGTATCCTAAGTACTCTAAGTACCTTAAGTACCACAAGTATCACAGATAGCTTAAGTATCTTAGTTATCACTTAATATAGTAATATAATCACCTTAACACCAGTGTTTCCGTGATTATATTTTCTTATCACCTCTGGTTGCTTCATCAAAAATGCCTGGAAGTCCTCGATTTCATTAAATACACATAGAGTATTATGGTCACTTTCACTAGGGAGATGATTCTTAGTTCTACTCTTAGATACTTAGCCTCGGAGATTATCATATTCCACACCTTTCAGTCCTTTAATATAGAAGCTGGCAGGTATTGTGTAATTCTTACTGTGACTTCATTGTATCTGAATTGTTGTTGGGTTTTTCCTGGCTCCTTGCAGTATTTTCTCCTTGGCCTGAGAATTCTGAAATTTGGCTACAATAATCCCAAGGTTTAAAATTTTGGGATTTCCTTCAGGTGGTGATCAAAGAATTCTTTCAATTACTCTTTTCCCCTCTTGTTTAAGAACAATGGAGCAGCTACCCCTGATAATTTTGTGTAATATGGTGTTCATGGCTATCAGACAGTTCAGATTCTTGGGTTATCTCTCCTGGATCTACTTCTGATTCAGTTATTTTTTCAGTGAGATATTACTCTCCCAATTGCTGGTGCCCTCCCTTTCAAACTATCTTGTATTTACTTTGTTCCGTGTATTTGTATTTATTTGTTTTACAATTATGCTATATTATTTCATTTTTGTTCTTGTATCCCCAGAACCCAGCACTGCTTCCACATAGTAGGTGCTTACTAAATATGTTGATCTTTTGTTCTCAAAATGAATTTTGTTCTTATTTTATTTAACTGTAAAATATCTCTTTGGTAGTTTGATCAATGTAGCATCTGACCTATAAATTAGACAAGTCATTCCCCAGGTGATAAATGGTCAAAGGATATGAACAAGCAATTTTCAGATGGAGAAAGCAAGCCTTCAATAATCTTATGAAAAAATGATCTAAATCACTATTGATTAGAGAAATGCAAATTAAAACAACAATGAGGGACCACTTCACACCTCTCAGGTTGGCCAATATGACAGTAAAAGAAAGTGATAAGTATCAGAGGGCATGGGGTAAAATTGGGGCATTAATGTATTGTTGGGGGAGTTGTGAACTGATCCAGTTGTGAACTGAGCCATTCTGGAGGGCAATTTGGACTGTGCACAAAAGGTTATAAAACAATATATACCCTTTGATCCTGTAATACCACTACTGAGTCTGTATTAGAAAGAGATAATCAAGAAGGGGGAAGAATCTACTTGTACAAAAATATTTATAGCTGCCCTTTTTGTGGTGGCAAAGAATTGGAAATTGAGGGGATGTCCATCAATTGAGGAATGGCTGAACTAGTTGTGGTATATGTTGGTGATGGAACATTATTGTGGTATAAGAAATGATGAGCAGGATGATCAACTGTTAAAACTGGGCTACTCCCGCAATGCAATGATGTGGAACAATTCTGAAAGACTTATGATGGGGAATGCTCTCCATCTCTAGAGAAAGAACTGTTGGGAGTCAATTGGATGTAGATCAAAGCATATGATTTTTCATATCAGTGTACTTACAGGTTTATTTGGGGATTTTGGTTTTATATGAGTGAGCTCTTAAGACAACAACCAATATGGAAGTGTGTTTTGCATGATAATACATGTGTGGCCCAGATCACTATTTCTCTAGCAATTGAAGTTTATTTTAATTCATTAAGGAACATTTTGTAATTAAATCTACATAAGGATTCAGCATACGTTAGTAGATTGACCCCCAGATATTTTATCCATTTTAAGGCTCTTATGTCTTGAAAAGAAAAGATTTTTCTTATCCCCACTGCCAGACCCCCATCCTTATCCTGCAATTAGGAAACAAGTAAAGCAACTAAACAGTGAAATGGATAGAACTGGAGTCAGAAAGACCCGAGTTCAAGTCTAATCTCACACTAGCTGTGTGACCATGGATAAGGCACTTAACTTTGTTTACTTCAGCTTCCTCATCTGTCTAATGAGTTAGAGAAGAATACCTCTAGTATCTTTACCTAGAAAACCCAAATCGGGTTGACTCAAAAAAACAACTAAACAGAAGTCCCCATAGGTAATCTACTTTTGCTTTGACTTATTTGGGACAGTGTAGGACCCATAAACAGTTCATTCAGCCACAAAATGTTTCCCTTTTCAGGACCCCAAACCCAAAATGACATGGAGGACTTTATAGTCATCCAAAAGAAAAGGAGAAGAATTTGTCTTCTACCTTTGTTTGAGCACATGTTTAGGAGCTGGATTCCCTGTTTAACCACCTTTGTGGAAGTGAAGACATGAGTTCCACCTCAAAGTCAATTCTGGGTGGGGACAAGTAGCCAAAAGAAATATTATTTAGGGCTGTTCCTGAGCCTGGATCCAGTCTAGGTAAGCCCAAAGCTTTACCTTCTAGTCTCCAGTTTTAGCATGGAGTCCTGTATGTAACAGGGCATTAAAGAAATAGTTGAATTATTTTCCAGCAAGTTTATTCCCACCTGACTTCTGAGATGCCAACATACTCACATTGCCCAAATTCCAGGAGTCTCTCAGAGTTTAAACTCATATAGGGACTCAAACAGCCCACAGATCCCACCACTCAGCCTGGATCACAACAGACTATTCCAGAATGGCTGTCCTTGTTACACTTATGCCACCAAAGAGCAGCAGGTTCTCCAGGAATCCACAGTGTTCAAGCATTTGTGATTCCTAGAAGTCACGTGAGAACAGAGCCATGACTGATTCCTGGCCCTGGGCCCAGGGAACATTGGCTCCCCTTTTCTTTAGAATGCTTCCTCCCACACTCTGGTCTTATTCCATTCTCCTTTTCCTAGGGCTGTTCACCCCAACTGGCTTTACAATGGTTTCACCAATTTTCAGGAACAATCACTAAGCATTGGACATTCAGTGACAACCTACAATGGGCCAGGAACTGTGCCAGGTTGGGAAATCTAAGGGTCCCTCCCTTTGAAAAGTTTAAATTCCACTGGGGGCTGGGAAAACACCAGATTCCCAGAGGAGTCAGTACAAAGTTTTCTGCCAAATGGGAATTTGCAGGAGGGATGTTAACATTGGAGGAATAAGTAAAAAGTCTTTACAAGAAGCAGACTTTTGCGCTGAGACTTAGGGAGCTGGAGGGTCCCAGAGGGAATCTCATCTCTCAGCAAGGAGGGGAGGGTGAAGACTGGGCAATGGGTTTCCAAAGGCTGGCTTGAGCTCCTTGGGAAGGGTTGTAAATGCCAGAGAATTTTGTTTTGTGCTCTAAAGGCAAGAGCCAGCCAGGGGGGAACTTCCTAAGCAGAGAAGGGCATTCATTGTCTCATACTTGTTTTAGATGATCAATTTGGCTTCTGGGTGAGGGATGAAGGCAGGAGAGGCTGGGGTCCCAGTACAGGAAATGGGGTATGGTGGCTGCGCTGTAGAAAGAGAGAAGGCTCGCTGGGGGGAGGGGGGAGGAGGAGGATGGAGGATGGGGGAAGAAATGTGCAAGTCCAGTTAGTTGTCCAGACTTGACAGCCATCCAAGGACCACAGGAGCCAGGGGCTGGAAGGGCCATTAGCAAGCTCTTCCTGGATGCTCCCCCAGTGCCAGGACCCCCTTTTCCTGGCTGTGCTGGAAGTCCTGCCCTCAAGAAGCACGAAAGAGCTCTCTCTTTGGGGTTGCTGCCGGGGGAACCAAGATGAATGCTTAAATGTTAGAGGTTAAACATTTGGGTTTCAGTATCCTCAAAGCCCAAGTTTAGGAGGAAGGAAAAAATCCCCGAACAAAGATTAGGGAGTGAAGGAGGCTTTTTTATAGACAAAATGACATTGGAGAGACTGAGCAATGCCTTATTTAAATACTACGACCTAGGGCTTTATTTCGAACTATAAAAGTTTTTTAAAAGTCAGATCTATAATGGCTAGCAATGTCCGAAGGTCCCTCCTTCATTCATATCATTCCATGAGTCCGGTTCTAGCCAAGAGAAGTTAAAAGGAACAAGAGGCAGCCTGTCAAATATCTGAGCCACGGTATAGTGAAATGTAATAAAAGGAAAATGAAAGGTTCCCATCAGATAGGAGGCATAGCCCGGGTAAAAGGCTGGGAAGTGTCTGGCATAAAGACGAGCTCGGGCTCAAGCTGCATCTCCTGCCCTCTACACAGGTACTTTTCCAAAAGTACTGTGACACTTTGGAAGGAGGGTCCTGGACTGGGAGTCATGGCTGAGGGGGGGAGGGGCCCCTCACAACATGGCGCCCGGTAGCCTTCGCCCCGCCCCTCTTCCCACCCAGCTCCGCCAACGACAAAGGCGCGCGCTCCTCCCAGCTATCTTCCCGCCAGAGCGCGCGCAGAGCGAGGGAGGTGGTTGTGACGTCACTTCCTTCCTCCGCCCCATCGTGCGAGCGCGCGCACGTCGGACCCTGGTCGACGTAAAAAAGGCCCCCCGTCACTTCCGGCGCTAGTAGAGCGGGACGCCGAGGCGGTGGCGGGAGGTCAGTCTGCAGCGGGCGAGGCGGCGTTGGTAGCAGCGAGTAGCTGAGGCGGCGGCGGCGACAGCAGCAGCGGTGGGCGTATCCAGCAGCGGCGGCGGCAGGACAGAGCAGCGAGGCAGCCCTGCAGCAGCATGAGCGACAGCGGCGAGCAGAACTACGGAGAACGGGTACGTGGAGGTGGCGGGGCGGGCGGGCGGGTCGTAGCCGTTGGGGGAGGCCGTTAAAGATGGCGGCGAGCGCGAGCCTGGGCCGGGCCGGAGGGGGGGCGGGGGAGAAGGTGGAGGGGGATACTCCGCAGCCATCTTGGGCCCCGCGCCGCCGCCACCGCCGCCGCCAAGGGCACAAAATGGCGGCCGGACTGGGGGGCGGGCGGAGGATACTGAGCCCGGAAGAGGGGCCGCGCATGGCCCCGGATGTGGAGGCCCCGTTAGATTGTGAGCTCCTCGAGGGCAGGGGCTTGCTGGGACCTTTGCCTGACTTTTTGTCCCCAGCGCTCGGCACACAGCGGGTGCTTGATTAAGGTCTGACCGTGGAGGAGGCGGAATCCAGGCATTGCCTGACTCGGTGGGGAAGCCGGGGAGGGTGGATGTTGACCCTTCCCGGGCAGGGCACCGTGGGAGAATGCTTAATTGGTGTCGGGAGATACAGGTTCGAATCCTGAGCTCGGGCGCATAAAATCTGAACTAGCTAAAGTGCTCCCTTAACCCCTTACCTCCTCTTCCCGTCTGTATATTACAAGGGAGTTGGTCCCACCTGTGACCCCAAATCCAGCTCTCCTTACTTTTACCCGGCACACATTTATAGGATGACTTGCCAAGTGCCACACTTGGTAGTAAGGGACTACGAGAACCAGACACTAAATGTAGAGGGAATTTTTGTCCTACGCTAGGTTGTCTCCTAACAAGAGGGAAAACGATACCAGGAATCCCTCCTAAGATGCACTTCCTTCCCCCAAAGTAATTATAATCCCTCTTGGTATTGCATCTTAATTTCCCGAAGCCGCAAAGGCCCTCAACTCCCACCCAGAGGGAAAGATGGAACCACTTGGGATTGGGAAGTACTGTTAGGTACATTAAGTTATTCGAAGACAAGCTCTAGGATCTTCTTATTGAAGCTATTGTGGCCCTTCTTTCCGTTTCCCTTTAGCTTGGATGTTCATTGGCCGACTTTCTGCAGAAGCATTTTTTTTTCTGTTTACCCACTCATTTCTTAAATCTTAAAGTCAAATATATATATATGTGAATAAAAATATTTCTTAATGCAGTAAGAATACACCCCAAGTATTCTTAACAAATGAGGCAAGACACACGTGGGTTTGGACTCTACTTGACATTAGCTGAATGATCCCCATTCTGTTCATTTCCTCATTTGCAATTGGGGGATCATACAGAGCCCTTCCCAGTCTACAGTCTAATCTGGGTGAAAGTGTGAGTTGTTGATAGTAGCCATCATCAAGGCATTTACTTTGGGCCTCAGTTTCCTCATCTAGGCCTAATCTTTGACTAGCTGCCTCACAGGACTGATATGGGGAGGAGGGGTTAATTGTTAATAGTAGGTTAGGGTTTCAATGACTACCTTGGTGGGGAGGGGGTTCCATCAGGTAAACTTTGACCAGCTCAGCTCCTTGCCCATTTAGTCGAAGGGAACATGAATGACTTCTAAAAGATACCATAGAAGCTCCTTCCTTTGAAGTAGACCATTTCAGAGGCAAAAAGGTCTCACTGTGCAGTGTCTCTAAAATTACTCTTCATGTTCATAACTGTAAATTTTCACTTTGTAGACATTGGTGACAGGGATATTTTCGCAACTGGCAATATAATACTAAGTGCTGTTTCTTTAAATTGGTGGACAGCCCATAGAAAGAACCCTAGTTTAAGGTTAATCCTAAATCCTAGGACCTAAATTTCAATCCCCTTTTTTTTTAGTGGGTGCTGGGATAGGAATTGTTTGTTATTTTTAGTCCTTGGTCTACAGCTTAGATTTCTGGAAGAGACCTTAGGAATCATATAATCCAAAGCAAATTGAGGTAGTATCAGGTTGGCTTGGAATTTGATTCCAGGTCCTTTAGCTCCAAACTCATTATTTTGTTTTCAGCTATACCACTGTGACTATTCTGAATATGTGGCAAAGTTGAATGTCTGGTGTGAACCAGTGGAATCATCTTTGATGTCCATAGCATTTAACTGTTTTTTATTGGGGGGGGGGGGCTGGGATTTATTCCCACTGGAGGTAGATAAAATGTCAGTGGATTTTTGTACCTAATTTTTCTTTTTAAATCAGCTTGTGAACTCTTGTACCTATGATTTGCTTCTGGTTGGATGCTAATAGCTAACTGCTGTTGTAAGTAGACAAGCCATTCATTACATGGGGTATGGAAAGTTTGTCCCACATTGACATGGCTACATAGTATGTAGACCTAATTGTTATTGTTTAAAGGGATTGATGCTTAAAATGTCTTCTCTTTTCCCCCAAAGTCCTTTAAGATTGAAGATTTATAGAAACCTGCCCAGAGACTTAAAGTGAAAATCCACTTAAATTTTATTCAGGAAAAAGTTTTGACTCTGGATAATTGATTGGAACAAGATTGTTGTGCTTCACATGTAATTCATGTGAAGTTACCATCCCACACATAAGGATTTTAAGTTCCTTTTTTTTCTGATTGATTGCCTGATGGGTAGGAAACTGCTGAAATCCCAAGCATAGAAGCTTAATAGAATATAGCTTTTCACATAGTGTATGTTTAACACTAGGAAGACCGCACCTCAGTTGAAGGCAGTGCGTTTTATTATAACTTCAATAGGAAAATTTTCACCTTATGCTCCTTAAGGATAAAAATGCATGAAAACAAGTGTATCACTTGTTGGCTTTGGGTCCTTAAAGGGCATTCTTAAATTCTACTCCTAGTATTAAGTTCTTTTGTTGGAGTTTGAAACAAAATAGAATTGTTGACTGCCTTTTCTGCAGTGAGTTTTTGAGGCAGTGGGGAAAGTACTGGATTTGGAAAAGGGGTTTTTCACATTCCTCCCTGATTGTGAGTTGAGAATATTGCTTAGTAGTCTCACTGAGTTTGTTTACTTAACTAAGTAAGGTGAGGAGTTTTAAACTTCATGAGGTCTTTCCCTTTCAGCTCTAATCATGACATGATGGCTTGTGAAGACAATGAGAGTACTTTCTTTTTTCCTCCAGGGTTAGGTTTCTTGGAATAGTATTGCCAAACTGGGAGAAGATTTAACTCCACCCCACTCCCCTCATTCTTTTAATATGAATTTGGCAAGTCCTAAAGTAGATGGAAAAGGTTAAACACAGATTGTCTAGGGTATTGTGTTCCCGAAAGTAAACTTAGTAAATCTTCAAGTTCCTATGGAATAACTACTGAGTTGTCACTTAATGAAACACTGAGATTCTAAAAGTAGATTACATGGTTGATAGATTTTAGGGCAAAGAGAACTAAGAATAGTAGGAAGCTCTGCACCTATAAGAGGCTTTCTCCTACCTTCAAATTTTGTCCATTTAGCATCTTCTCTAAAGCCTGAGAAACCAATATAAAACCATTGTCTTTAAAGTAAAAATAGGCTTCTTGGGTTACCCCCAAGGGAAGAGCCTGCAGTTTCTTAACCTCATCCCTGTAGAACCATGCAATATAGTATTTTCATATATTGGTTTAGGGTATACTCCTCAATTGTGCACCAGAGTGTGATTCATTGTGTAATAACCAAACCCCAGGGTTGTCATCAAATTTCCCAGCAACAAAGGCACCTAGATGCCCACTTACATGATACTGTTCTTATGTTAAAGCCCAATGTCAACTATTTGAATGAACTTCTCCACCTTTGGGATTTCATGGAATTAGTTAATAATATTAGATTAGCTGTGCATGCACTTGGAAAATGTTTCTTCTTGAATGGGGGGGGAGACTTGTTCCTCGGTTTATTTCTTCACCAAAGACTTATTCTTTGAGTCTTCTCAATTTTTTTAGTGAGTCTAATAAGTCAGTTTTATTTAGTTTTTTTAGTTCAGTGTTAATTATGTAGTTTATGATTCTTTAAAACAGCTTGCTTATTGATATTTTCCAATTTTTCCCTTCCTTTTTTTAATAACCCAGTTAATGACCCATTATTATTCTTAATATTTGTGTTGTTTTTATTTTCTTCTTGAACTTGACAGGATATATGTTTTAATTTCTTTTAAGCTGCTTAACCAGTCAGATGCAAAATCTTGATTCTTCAGGTTATCTCAAAACCTCAGAATTCCTATTGCAGTTTGGCCCTTTCACTGAAAAGTTTATCAAGATTTTTGTTACTTTGTATGAGGTGATTAACATAATTAACCTATATTAAGTTATAGTAGAATGTTGGAAGGAAATAATAGGAATGAAGATAATAGGGAAGAGGTTGTTGGCAGGAACAAGACATTTGGGCAGACTTAATTCAAACAGTGAATGGGGGGGGTGACCACAGTAGTGATATATGGTCATTGTCCACCCTTGTTAACATTAATTGATTGAACTTTCTGTACTTGTAGGCCAACTGCAGGTGAATGAAACTAAAGGAAATGTTGTGTATCCCCCAAGAATACTTTGTAGCCAAGGTTTTATAAGGACAAAGCCAGCTGTTCCTAGGCAGCTCTCTAAGCCCAATGCTGCTTTCTATTTCTCTGCATCTAATTGCCATGAGTAGACTAACATGGAGTTCAAGTGAAATTGGCCTTGCGCACACTAATGGATTTCTAGCTTTAAAATTCTTCCTTATGATGAATCAAATGAGGTAGAAGATTGAAAGCTCCATTTTCTTCTTGCTTTATTCCCACTAGAGATGTTATCCCATTGTAATAACCTTTCAAATTTGTTTCACTACTCACTACTCTCTTCTCTCCAGGCTTAATGTTAAACTTTTGCCCTTCTGTCCTGTTTTCCCACACTAACACTTCTCTAGTTCCAGCAGTTTCTATTCTGGAAGCATAGCACTTCATCCCCATTTTTAAGAATGTTGGAAGTGGCATTGTAGTCATTTTTCTGGTGCCTGACACCACAATTCAGGATAGATTATTAAATACAAGTAGTATGGTGCTGAAAAAACTTTCTGGCTGAAATAAGTTTCTTTAAAAAAAAATTAAAACCCTTTCATAAAGTACCTGGACAGCCAGTGATAATTCGTCTGGAAATGAAGTCTGACAGTTTAACTGAAATAAATGAAAATGGCAAGGTAAGTAACTCTGCTGTCTTTGTCAAAGATAGAAGGGAAGGCCTTAGATTGGGTACATTTTATGACACTCACCTTGGTGCCTACTCTCCAAATATCTTAATCCACCCATCGGAAAAGAGAGGGAGAGACATTTGTTGCTCAGTTTGAGTGGTGCTGCTGAAAGAAGAGGAGAACAAAACTAGTTGCAGAGTTTCCATGAAAACTTGATTCTTATCCTTTTAATGAAATATAAATTTAATTGTCACCTTGTAAGTGTTGGTGACAAGAGTTGTGGTATTTAGGGAGTTTGGTATAAACCTTTTTATCTGCCCTGTTTATAGCTCTTGATGTGGGTGTGCCATTTATTCATTTTTGTCATCAGTTAGTCCTTAGTCTCTGCAGTTTTCAAATTAAAAGTTCTTTGTTAATTAACCTTTTCTTTACTCTGGCAAATTTGGTTCCTATGTTTTTTTGTTTTGTTTGTTTTGTTTTTGTTTGTTTTTGTTTTTTGGCTTCAGTGTATTTGTAGTGAAAGGTTAAAGTAACTTCTGCATTAATTTGGACAGTTATTTCAAAATATTGTAGTTCTGTAGTTTTCTTAAGGAGTGGCTGCTATTTCTGGGAATGTTGAATGCTTTAATACTATAAAATTAAAAGTTGGTGATATTGTACCAGCCTGCAGGATGGGTATGGGATATTTTTTGTTTTGTCCCTTCCCCACCCTTGCAAACAGGGTCACAAAAATAGCATCTCTGCTTGTGACCATAGTTAGTTTGTTGGCTCAGTGTTTATTCTCTATTTCCAAGGATCTGGGAATGTTCTACCTGAGCGATGGCCTTCTCCAGAGAGTTGCTGTAGCTCAACAATTGAGGTGGCCAGTCTTCTCCCTTCTTCAGAAGCCTTTCCAGCTTGGTAGACCTTGCCCCAGAGCTGTTGCTCTGCTAATATAGCCCTCAGGACCACCATGCACAATGGGACGTCACAGAAGGACTTGAGTGTGGAGGAAAGGGTTTTTTAAAGTCTTCTATCTGTGGGATCCTCCAAGAGAACATTAATATGGAGAGCCAATTGTTTTCAGATTTCAATTTTAAGACAACTTGATAGGAAAATGATAGTCATTAACTTTTCCTTCTTCACCCAATTGAAAGTCATTTTTAAATTGTCTTACAAATATTTAGCTTTGTGGACTTGAACATGCCAGTGGGTTGAAAAAAGCCATTTGAGGCAATTTTTCCTTTTTAAATATTAGTGACATGAACTTGCCCTACTGATCTTGCTAAATACGTTTCTTATATAGTTATTAGTTAACCCTAAAAACATTTCTTATATTCATTAACCAAATGAACAAGTGAACAGGATAGAATAAGCCTACAATTTGGTCATATGGAAGTGGGTAATAAGCAGCTGGTATCAACCATAAAAACTAGAGGTGTCAAGTTGAATAGTAGGTATCAGAACTCTAGATAGACCAGTGAAGTACTAATCCAGAAGGGCTTTCATTACTGATCAGGACACATCCAGAATTGATCCCTTTATTCCACCTCAGCGCCTGCTCTCATCAGTCAAGTGCCGAGGAAAGGTGCTTGGGCCTTCTGATTCCATGATTACGCTTGGGATTCTGCATATAAGTTGCCTTCCCCATTTTTATGTCAACTCTTCTAAAACAATTACTTGTAGTTCAAGTTTTGTAAAAGGTGAAAGCTATCCCTTAAACATAAACTTTTAAAAAATTATCCTGGACTAAAACTAAAATACCATAAACTGAATTGAAGAAGTTTTGAAGCTCAGTTAAAGTTCAGTAGTATTTTTATTGTTTGTGTCTTAATCCATGAAACATGACTTTGTGTGATGGCATTATTTCATTGCCTTTGTATAAAAATTTTTTTTCTGAAAAAGTGTAGTTAATTTTTTTTTTTTTAGGTAAACTTAGATGACATGACAAATTAATAAGTGCTTTTTAGCTCACTTATCTTTTAACTCAATTAGTGCTAAGTAAGGTTGCACTGTTTCCATGATGGCATCATTTGATGATGCTATCTAAATTATTATTCCAATATTCCAGAGAGTGCTTATAATACTTTATTGAGTCATAGTTTGATGCACCTAAATTTTGAGAAATAACATTTTTTCTCCATTGACAATCATTTTTCCACTTCTATATATTTAGTGCCTTTTAAAAATAATATTAGATGCTTATGGGGGGAAATGTCCATTTAGGTTTCTTTGAAACTGTTGGGGAATGGGGTTTGTTGTTTTAATCTTTAGAATAAAATTTTTGAAATAACTTCTTGGGTTCAGGGTTGCTCTGCTCTTTATGGCTGTTCACATACAGTAATTGGTTAATGTAAAACAGTCTTTAGTTTTGCTTTTTTTCTTTTGGCTATTTTTAGTTCTGTAATTACAATCAGTTCTAACAGAACATGCAGTGTAATTGATCAGACCATTTAATATTTGTTTTGTTTTTTCAATGATGAGGTTAGCTAACAAAATTAAAATTAAAGAACTTTTCAGGGGTGGGTCAAACAATAATATCCCAATTTTTCAGATTCAGTGATATCATTTGATTCCTTTAACCAAAGTCCTTAAATATGCAGTGCAAAAATAATGGAATTTAAATGAGTATTAAATAGTTCAGGTTACAATAAATACGAATTATTTAAGCCCTGAATGGTTGTCATCAGCTGTACAGATGAATTAGACTTATTCCTGCGTTCCTGTATTCAGAATGTCACCTTGACTAGAGATTCTGCTTAATATAGCATTTTGACATCTGAAAGTTTTCTTTATTGATATCTAAATAAATTTCACATTTGGTCAACTTGACAGGACTTTAAATGTTAATGAGCAGCAAACGTTCAATTGTATACTTCATGTTTAGCACAGGGAGAAGTAACTTATCAGAAGCACAGGCTGAGTTAACAATTTTAGAACCAGTTGAAAACCAATGTGTCAGTTTTTTGAACTGCATATTCTAGTTCTTAAAAATCCAAACCAAAAAAAAACCGACAAAAAGGCTTTTTTTTCTAGTTTCAGTTTTGGCACTAGATTTTTATCCTGGAGTTTTAAAATATTCTTCATCCTGTTCTTTTTCTATTAAGGTTAATGTTGAAGAAGGAAAATGCGGAAGTCGTCATTTGACAAGTTTTATAAATGAGAATTATTTGAAGCTCAGGAATAAGTGAAGCTGAAATTTGAAAAAAAAAGAATGCATGCTAATTATCAGACCAGAAGTCCCACTTATAGAATATTGAGCAGTTTGTGTGAAGTGGGGAAGATGAAAGAAGTCAGAATTTGAAACGGAAGAATGAAGAAAAGAAATAAAAGTGAAGTTAAGCTAAGAAGTAATCTGGAATGAGAAAGCACTACGCTAAGTACTCACTAGTCTGTTTCTGTGTCCCTGTGTATATTTTGCTAAGCGTGCATGCGTGGTCTGCGGCCCAGGGAGAGGCCAAGTAGGGCCGAGCCTGCCTCCACCAGGGGGAGCACTTTGATTGGGCAGCTTTAATGCCAACTGCCCTGACCATTGATGGAGGTATGAGCTCTGATGCTATTACTAGCTGAATACCCAGGCCAGGAAGGGGCTTTGGCCCCTCCCCACCACTGACCCTACACACACTCCTTTCCCCAAACCCATGAAAACCTGGGCTTTAGGACCTTAGGAGCAGGGAAGGTGATTTACTACTACATCACACTTGGCACTTAAAAGCCAAAACCATGTATGGAGTTTTTCTTGTTAGTTTTAGCCAAAGTTGAATTGAAGGAAAACCACCAAAAAATTTACATAAACTAAGACTAAGCACCTTTTTGTTCCTTATGTTCTGTTGTATTTTCTTTGCATCAGTATTTTTTGGTGGTCTCATTTCTTGTCTTTCCAAATTTTATCTTATCTACCAAATAGTATTAGCATCAACCCTTTACAGACCTGATTTCCAATGTTGTGCAGTCTCTTTGAAATTTCTTAGGTCTGTCTCCTGTGTATAGACACTACACCTGAGCAACAAAATAAAGTCTCCTTGAAAATTCCCTACTCATATTCACTGTCATCCTCAACCCTTAGTGAGTAAGGAGCGAGGGAATAAACAAGTAGATAGGAACCTAGTTCTGAGGCATGAATGCCTGTTCAGTGTTCAAACTCATTTTGCTGTGTCCTTAGTCATCTCAGCATCACCTTAAAATGATAGATGTTATCATGTAGGTGTCCTGATCTGATCTAGTATCCAGCCACAGCTTGACTTAGCTGGTGCAGCTTATTTATTGGTTTCCCCAGTTCTTCCTTGTCCCCCTTACTTTGCCCCTACTCATCTGGGGAAATCCACCAAAAACCCCTAGTTTTCATTCTCAAAATATGGGTTACAGCAGTTAGAAGGTTAAAACTTGTTAGGTAGAACAAATAATGAACTTGTTAGTGTCCATTGGAGATTGCAGCCACTATCTACTCTTTCAGAGTGCCTGCCCAACAAATGTTTTCCTACCCTCTTGGGGAAAGGCAAGGGGATAATTTTCCCTAAGCAAAATTCAAATAGCTCTTCATTTTAACTTTCCTTTCCTTTCTTCCCCCACCCCCACCCTCTGTAATTATTAGCCATTGTAACTCCTAAAAAGAGGGTATCTAAAACAGTTTTTGGTCCAGGAACATAAATTTTGCTGCATGACAAATTTCTTAAAATTCATGCCTAGGAGTTGGAAGTTTTTCCTAGTGTTGAACGACTTCAAAAAAAATTTTTTTTTTTTAATTTTTATTTATTTTTTGAGCAAGGTGAAGAATTGGCCCTGGACATAGAACCTCAGCCAGCCGCTTGTCCTCCCCCCAAGCATTCCTTAGAGCCTATTGCCAGAGATAATTTTTTAGGTATTTCCTTCTCAGGACTTCTAAATCCTGTGTAGGAAAGAATTGGAAGTCTTTCCCTATTTGCATTGCTACTGCCCTGATAATATATTTCATGATCAGTTGTGGCTGTGTATGGTCTTATAATCTGGGACCACAGAGGCCATTCTTTGGAAGATAGGGTTTCAGTTGGTCAAAGATCTGGCATTCAGGGGTCCTTGGATGTCTTAATGTAATTTATTTTTAGTTCTGTCTCTTTAAGGTGAGACAAGGGATATAGATATAGATATATGGTAATAAAATACTGGTCCCAAGAATATACACTTTGTTTTAGGGGTTTATTCATCTGTGTATGACCTTTCCCCTGGATTGGTGCTGTTTTTCTACTCTTTACTGTGTGACCTAAGTATATGACTTCTGAGCTTATTCTGTAGCTGTGCCTTCTAGGTTAGACTTCACATTTCCATGCCCCAGAAATGTCTATATCTGATTTTAAAATGACTGTTGCTCATATGCATCATCACCAATCCTCTCATTCCATTCAATAAATTTTCTTCCTGCTTGAAAGAGTTTGGAGAGTAGTTTGTTTGTACAGGCTCCTGTTGGGGTAATGAATAATTTGGGAGCCTGGCCACTGGGACTTGCTCCTTCCCAGTTGCATTGTTACTTACTAGTCATCCACCTTGACAACTAGTTGTTAGCTCTAGTTCTGATTTAGTCATGGCAATTAATTGATCATCATTAATTATGGAACTAATATGAAAGAAAAATCCAGGGTTTGCTGGAAATTGGGAATAGTTATCCCATCTAGCATCTCTGGGGATGTTTTCTGTTTTTAGATTTTTACCACTTATTTAGAATGTAATCATGTGGATTTGGGGAGGTGAGGGAGCAATATGGTACCTGGCATTTTTATTATGAATTTGGCCAGGGTTGTTCCCCAGAAAAAGTTATTTTAAACTGTACTAGTCTTAAGTATACTCCTGTCTATAGTTGTCAGAGTCAGAGACCAAGCTTGGGAGGCTTAGAATTTAAACACTGTATCAATTTCAGATTTCTTGTACTTTCCCCCTCCTTTGGGGGTAGAATGATACGATTTTTCTCTTTTAAGGTTTCAAAATGGCAACATGTGCAACTTTTCCTAGGACACTTCTATGTGACCTTAGCTTAGAATATAATTATGTGTCTTGGTTCTCATTTTCCCATTGCTTATAAACCATTCCAAGAACTTTTGCAAGTAGAGGGGATACAACATTGCACCTTCTTGGTATCGGTGAAATCTGCCCCCATTAACATACCATGCCTTTTTGTTTCTTCTGGGGAAAGATTATTTCCTAGGACATCATATCATGTCCTTTCTGTTCGTGTTCAGTGCTCAACTTTGAGAATGCCCTTGGTACTATTCCCTTAGGAGAAACCACTGGGTATCCTTTTGTCAATACAAACTTAGACTCAATACTATCATGAGGTTTAAGAAGTTTTCATTAAGACCTCTATTGTTTTGGATGCTTGTAGAAGGTGAACAATGTTGTTTCTGGATATTTAATGACTTGGTCAAAATCTTTCTCTTTGCGCCCCCCCCCCCCTTTTTTTTTTCTTTTGAGGGCATCCCAGCCTATTATGGGATATTTCCAGGAATGAGAGAAGTTGAAGGAAGTCTGTGACTGTCCATTTTTCCCTTGTTAAATTTCCCTTCATCTTTTTTCACTGGCCTTTGTTAGATAAATCATTCTTATTGGCATCTTTGACATTTGGAAAATGTTGAGTGGTCTAATAGCACTTCTTCACATTCCTCTTGACTTCTTTGGCTTCATTTGTTGACGATAGGTCTCATTGGGTGTGTATCAGAAAAGTTCTTCCCTTTCCCTCTTACATCTCCTTAATAGGATCCTTATTCTCCTCAAAGGTTCCTTGTGTTTTCTAGTGTTCTCATTCATTGCTCCAAAGCCCAGGCCTGTGGTATGGATTTGTTGGCCCCTGGTGATTATCTACTTTTGTGGCTTGCATCCTTAATAGATCCCTGGCAGTTATTTACTGCAATATCCAGGTTCCTGTTTCCTTTCCATTCAGTACAAAAGGGATAGCAAACAAGAAGATAGCTGGAACTGGTCTCATCATTCTGCTTTCCTTTCTAATGACTTCCTCTGGCATAATAAGGTTCCTTCAGATAACAGATTCTGTCAGTACCAATCATCCCCCCAAACTATCACAAACCTGGTAGATCCAATCTTTAAAAGCGGTAGGAAGTTTTGATGTGACAGGTCTTGCTACTTATTAACTTTGCTTAAGGATAATTTCATTTTGGAAGGATCAGGTATCCCAAAAGGTAACTTAACCTTGAACCTTCCCATGGCCAAATACATCTTTACTTAACTTTGCTTCTTATTTCCAATCTGAGTCCCTTTATAATCTTTTGACTTTTTCACTTCCTTGTAGGAAATTAATTGGTCTCATCTGATTCCCATGTGACTCCAGTACCTTTCTTGGGCAGTAGACTTCTGTTTAAGAAGGGACTTTCACTAGGACATCAATCCTGCTAAGACAAATATTTAATTCAACATCCTGCCCAATGAAAGAGTTGTTTCCTTTAGAGCATCCTTAATAGATGATGATTATCTCTGCTTTTAGTGATAAGAAATTTTGCCCCCTTTTGGATAGCTGTTTGTTTTAAAAGTTATTCCTAGATTGACACATCTTCCATTAATCCTAGTTCTTTTGGAGCTACTCTAAAATGTCTCCTATGTTCCTGTGAAATATTTTTTACAGATTAAATACTCTCGAATCATTAAAAATTTCTTGTAAAAAAGCAAGCAGGGCCATTTCCCATGGAGTGAGTGGTTTTTGGGCTCCACTTGACTAACCTTGGTTTATCGCCATTTATAACAACAATCGACCTTTAGAAGAGGTTTGATCAGCACAGACTGTAGTGAGATTCCTACCACCTTTCTGGAGCTTGATTGTGTACTTCTAAATTTCTGGGATTTTGTTTTTATGTAGATAGAAGTAAGTCTGTTCTGTTCTTGACTTGCTGAGTTTGCAGTCTTTTGAAACCCAGATCATTTTAATATGAACTGCCAGCATAGGCATTTGGCATGTGTACCTGAAATGTAGGGCTCCTAAATTTCATCTTGTTCCTGCCATGGAATTCTAATATTTCCATTTACTGTGTTTGCTATGTCTATACAAGTCATTGATAGAAATGTGTAATAGGGCCAAAGATGGAAGTCATTAGGCTAACCTCTAGGTGTTAGCTCTTTAGGACAGGGATTCTGAATCTTTGGCTGTCTGGTGAAGCCTATTATCCTGTTCTGAGAGCTATGTTTTTAAATAACTGAAAAAAGATGCTAAATTTAAGCCAGTAAGTGAAAATGTATATTTTTTTCCCTCCTTCAATCCAAGTTCACAGAGACCTTGAGAATCTTGGTGCCGATATTAAAGACCTTTGCTTTAGGTTTGTTGTGGTGGTTTTTGTTTTTTTAAGTTGCTTAACTTTCCTCAGCCTACATCTCTTGGTTCACTAGATTATCGTGAGAGATTTTTTGTTGTTGTTCAGAAGACTTTCCAAAATCAGAAATAGTCTTTATAGGAATTTCTAGCCAAAAATGGAAATTGAAGTTGATTCAACTAGATCCATACAGTGATATTTAAATCGAAGTCTTGGCATCGCTTTAGTCTATCTCTTCATTTCTCTAATGAACTGAAATTTTCAAGAGAGAGGAATGGGTCCAGGTCATAACTGGAACCCAACCCAGATCTCTTAGAGTCCTAATTTCATTCTAGGATCTTATTAGGAATCAACATGTTTATTGGTCTATTTTAAGAAATTACTTTTTCCCCACCAGAAATTAATCAGGATGTCTACGCATCTGGAAAGGCTACATGTACTTTTTTTGGTAAGGGCTTTTGGCTTTGTTTTTTTCTCCCCAGTGGAAAAGGCCAATGTGACATGCTAAAAAAGATACCTAATTGAGCAAGATTACATACCTATCTGTGAGGTTCTGCAAAAATCAATCGGCCTTGGTATCCTCATGAAAACATGAGATTGGAGTATGATAGAGGTCTGTGAACTTGTTATTCTTTGGATAGTTACTGCATTGTAACTGGCTTCCTGTGTAGTTTATGAATCTGAATACTCTTTAAAAGGTTTCTAGGCTTCACCAGAATGACCAACACAGAAGTCCAGGGCACAGAAAAGGAGAATAATCCTGGACTCAGACAATCATCTCTAAGGTCTCACCTTCTAACTGAAGTTAACTTTTTGTAGTGGATCTTAGAGATAGATAGGGCTCATTTCAAGTGGCCTCTTCATATTCTCACTGTGGATGGGTAAATATGTAGAGTCTTGGGCCTTAGTTCTCCTCTAGTCAATATTTCCAATTTGAAAGTCATTCTCCTTGGAGAATTGGAAGCCAAATAGGAACTGAGTAGGGGTTTTTTTTTCCCTATCAATTATAATACCCTCATTTCCAATTGGTAGTATTTAGATCTCTTGATTTTCTTGTTCCAAACTTGGCATTTTAGAAGCTGTCATATGATGGAAAATGCAGTGATTAAAGCTCTTGATCGTCCAGAGCATTTATCTGTAAAATGGGATTAATAGTCCTTATATCTATCATAATTGTAAACTAAACATTTTGTAAACACTATAAATGGGAGCCTATATTGCTTTTAAGATAAGAAATCCTCCATATGTTTTTATTTTTTGTTTTTCATAAACGTCTTTAAATATAGCCTCCCTAGGAGTAGGTAAACAGGACTAGAGTTTTATAATCTTAAAATGTTTTGTACCATTATTTATTATCTAATAAATTGTCAATAGGTTCTCTTTTGAATTGTGTCCTCACTTTTTTAACTTCTTAAAATACTTTCTATTTCTGGGAACCCCATGTGACTTAAAAGTTATATGGTTCCCATCCCAGTATAGAATTAAGAAGACTTGTTTTATGGTTATACCCCTATTGTGCCTATACCATCTTAAAGGGTTTCCTTCCATCTCTTGCCCATGATAAGACTAAGAGGGGTCACATTTCTTTCCTGTAAAAATGCCAGCTTAACTTTGTGCATTGCCAACTGCCTTGTTCTTGAGGGACAATGTATGGAGTTTGAATCTATTCTACTGCTTACTTTCTTTATGATCTTGACTGACCTGGATTTTCTTGTTTTTCAGTGGGAAAAGTACTCATTTCTAAATTTTCTTCTAGCCCTAATAGAAAAGCTTCTCTTGCCACTATATAGGATAGCAGTATATTAGGTTTTCTCCCTGTTGGTTCTATTAATCTTTCTCTGCCCCCTAAATCTATTCAGAATCACTCCATAAGTTGACTTAAGTGTCCTTGTCTCACTGAGCTGTTAGTCTTATTCTCTGTGATTTGTATACTGGTTGCACCTGGCTGGTTACAGAATCAATGCTTTTGGTCTTCTTGTCACCTCTTTGTCTTTTTGCTCCACTCCAGGTTCTGATTGGATAGACTGGCTTATTCCAGTTCATCAGCCACAACTTCATCTGGCCATGACTCTACTCGTGTTTTCACTTCTTCCTTGGCCCATCTCCATGATGGCAGAGGGGCTCGTTGGTCCTTAGGCTGTTATTATTTCTTCTCAAAGTAAAGCTCCATCCACCATTCCCCAGTGCCTTTGGGTTGTCTGATCCTGCTGCCTTTGGGAATAGGCTTGCCTGTCTACATTTGGATCCTTAACATTGCCATCATGTGTAGTACCAGGGCTATAGCTAGCTCTGACTCAAGATCCCCTAGAATGGGTTTCTCTTTCTCTCCCCCTCTCTCCCTCCTTCCCTCTCTCTCTCTCTCCTCACTCTCACTCAGCCTTTTGTGTGTTCTAAAAGGGTTTCTACTCCCATTTACCAAGGCTATAGCTAGCTCTGACTCAAGTTCCCTTAGAATGGGCTTTTCTCTTTTCTCTCACTCACTCGGCCTTTTGTGTGTTCTAAAAGGGTTTCTACTCCCATTTACCAGGGTTATAGCTAGTTCTGACTCAAGCTCCCCTAGAATGGGCTTTTCTCTCTCACTCAGCCTTTTGTGTGTTCTAAAAGGGTTTCTACTCCCATTACAATCAGTCACTAAGGGATTTACCAGATGGAGGGGGTTTGTATCATCCCATTTAGTTTTTTAGTTAGATGTGATTGTAGTTTCTCAATTTCCTCTGAGAAATAAAGCAAGCAAAAAATTTCCCAAGTTACACAAATTTTTCTGAGTTTTCTGACCCAAACCAGAGTTTAGCTACAGTTTGTTTTGACTCGAAGAATTTATGGGGCATACAGGTCCTTCCTTTCCTTGATTCAACCTGATCCCTATTTGGGGAACAAACTGCCCAAAAGCCTTTTTTCTTTTAATCTTTTGGTTTTACATAATTATTCTCTTGCTTTGATTCTTTTCCCTCCACCCCCATTCAGTTCCCCTTCCAGTGGAAGGCTTAGACAAGCTCTGGTCATAGTTGGATCTAGGTGAAACAGAAGGGGTTGATGGGATAATGTATTCACCCCTAGTTGGAAAAAATTAAAATTAACTAGATAGAGAGATGGCTTCCAAACAACCTCGAGTAGCTACTGAGCAGGTGTTTCTGGAACCTCTTTGGAAGGGCAAGGGGGTCAGTCTACCACAGTGTTTCACTGCAGCTTGTTTAGATTTCATTGGCCTTCCAGAAAGGGCACAAATTAAACTTGACAAATCTGCACTTAGGAATCCCGTTCCGCTTCCAGAAGTGGGAGTGCCCATGGATCTGGGAAATCCGCGAGGCACACCCCTGCAAGGTCACGTTCTAAGGAAGATTCCCGGCGCTCCAGATCCAAGTCAAGGTCCAGGTCTGAGTCTAGGTGAGTGAGCCCTGAGCTTGGAGGGTATTCTAGAAGGGATGGGGTGGGGGGTTGGATTGCATAGGCTGCTGAATCTCATTAGAGAAAGAAAATGATACTGATTTGATCCATGATGATTTTGTGCTTTATAACTTCATCGGGAACTAACTGCTCTTTGAAATGCTGGCTTCATCCAACAGGGATTGCTGAGCAATCTCCTTGTTCCTCGAGTCCCAAACTTTGCCTTGGCTTCTGTCATCACAGGTGGCAACCATCCTACCTCAAAGCTTTTCAGTATCATTTTGTGCCTCTTCCCTCCAAACAGGTGTTTCCGATTCCTTACCAAGGCATGTCAGTCATCTCTCCTGTAACTTTAGTCTCTTAGAGGCCAATTTTGAGGCAGTATCATAAGAGATTGTGTAGTGGACTTGGCATCTGAATGCCCTGGGTTCTCATCCTTGCCCTGCCACTACCTTTGTGACTTTGGGCAAGTCACAGAACCTTTGAGCTTCAGTCCTCTTCCTAAAATAAAATGAAGGGGGATCCACCTCTAGCCTATTCTAAGCTTCCTTACAGCTTTAAATCAGTGATCCCTTCCTTTTGCTGCCTCCATTTTAAAAAAGCATTTGACCCTTACAAACTATTCATCTCGCTTCCTGTTAACCTCTAGTTTTAAAAAAATCGTTCTTCAGCGGTTTGTTTTCTCACCCCCCTTGGACTGTGTTCTTCTGTCCCCATTGATGTACTGTAACTATTCACTAACTACTAGTGACCACCTTTGCTTCACTGGCATTAGACCTTGCTGACCCCTTAAGGTCTCCCAATATTTCCTGATACTATACTGCTAGTCCTACCTACTTTTTTGACTCTTTCTCCTGTCTCCTTAGTATTCCTGTTGCTACTTCACCAATCCAGAACCCTCATTGCCACATATCTAGGAGACATTTGTTAGAGTTGCTTTCTAACCAGCTTCCCTGGGGTTATTCACTGTTCTCTGCAGTCCTTGTACATTATTACCAGATAATCCATCATGTATGGGTATCATCATTTCTTGCCCCAAACCCTTCATTTTGCCCTATTACCTGCTAAAAATACTCATGGTGATCATTTCCCAATTCCTCATCCTCCTATCTATCTCCGACAATGTTTCTCCTGTACTTCACATAGTACTGTGTGTTTCTCCTATTGTGGACTGTTTGGCTTTGTTCTATCCCCTTCCAATGATGGTGACTCCACAAGACACCAGCCATGACGGGGGGGGGGGGGGCAAATAAAGACATCATTTGATTGATCATATCAACAAAAACTTTGTCCTACAGATCGAGATCCAGAAGAAGTTCCCGAAGGCATTACACTAGATCACGTTCTCGGTCCCGCTCTCACAGACGCTCCCGAAGCAGGTCATACAGTCGAGAATACCGAAGGCGACATAGCCACAGTCACTCTCCAATGTCTACCCGCAGGCGTCATGTGGGGAATCGGGTAAGCAAAACACACCAGTTTCTTTGTTCAAATTTAGGCTGCCTAAAATTGTGTTTGGCAACAGATCCTGGTTTCTTGGGTAAATTTTCCCATTGATTTGTGTTTGGTTGACTTTGGTCCATAGAATATTGGGTTGGCAGCAAAAAGTAGAGAATGTTTTAAGTTTGGAAAATTATGAAGTCTGATTTCATTGTGGTATTTGAATAGTGGCTATTTCCGACTTTTTATCATTGGGGGGATATCTTGCTAGCTGGGGTACTTGGCAACTGAACATTCTCTAGAAATACAAAGTATCCAGCACTAAAACAAATGATTTGTAAGGATCCATTGGTAAAGGGCACAATGCATGCATACTTACTGTACAGAATGATGTGGTCAAGTCTAGCATTTTGACCATCTTTTTTGCTGTGCTCTCTTAGACTGTGTCAACTAAGGGAGTTTGTTAAATATTTAGTTTGAAATTCCATTTGACAATAGCTGTTCCCTAAAGCTCAAAGAACAAGCACCTCCTGGCATTTCTTTTGTACCTGCTTATAATTATTCTGCATTCTTGAACCACTTGAGTATGTTTAAAAAAAGTTATCCTAAGCTTACTGGTGATGATAATTCATGACAATAACAATCATTATTTGATGTCTCCTTAAGTGTTTGAGGCCAAATTCCAAAATCAGGAAAGGATTTTGTGCCAGTCTACCTAGCTACAGTCTCTTGTTTGAAGATCTGGTACCTTTTTAGTTATGGTTCTTTTCTGCTTTTCTTTAGACTTTTCAAGGTTGTTTTTGAGTTCTTTTTTATTTTTAATTATAGGCCAATCCTGATCCCAACTGTTGTCTCGGGGTGTTTGGACTGAGTCTGTACACCACAGAGAGGGACCTCAGAGAAGTATTTTCCAAATATGGCCCAATTGCAGATGTGTCTATTGTGTATGACCAGCAGTCACGGCGATCTCGGGGGTTTGCCTTTGTCTACTTTGAGAATGTGGATGACGCCAAGGAAGTAAGTGGAAATGAACACCTACACTGGGGGAAATTTTTTGGTGCTTGATAGAGTAGTAGGAGGACTTTCTGCCAGAATGATTCATCATCATATACATGGTGTGGTGTGCAGAATCCTTTGGTCTGAAGTTAGAAACAAGAAAGTAGCCTTTGCCCTTGAGAAATGAAACAATTTGGTCAGGGATGAAGTGAAAAAGCAAACATTTGAAAGCCATTAAAAACAAATCAAGCAGGTCTTCATTTACAAATTGGAGACCCAAAGTAAGCATCTCACAGTTAATGACAAGAACTGGGGCTAGAATTCGTTTTGTTTCAACCTGTTCCCAAATTGAGACTCTGGAACACATTTATTTAAAAAAAAAAAAAAGCCTCTTTGTTGATTTTTGTATGCTTATCTAGGAAGTTGGATTTTGTAGACTGGCCTTCAAACTCAGTCTCATGAGAACAGTTCCATTTTTCAATTACAAGTTATATTTGGTATATAAAGATTCTCAGAACTAAGACTAGTTGGAAAATTCAGGTTGGATTTAAGTGCCAGGTGAATTTTAAAAAGTAAAACCACGGTAAAGGCTTTGATGGAGTGTCATGTCATACTCATTTTGGTCATATATAAATATAGGATTTATATATTTACATATCCTCAAGATTCTGAGGCCTTATAACCCAGACTCATTTTGCATTCAGTGGGAAAGAGCCCTATCCCCAAGCCTGCCAAGAGTTGGACAGGGAGTCTTAGTGGAAGCTTTCTAACACATGAACAGGAGGCAGTCTTCTTGAACCTTCTGCCTATCCCTGAAAAGTACTCTTTAGAGTATGATACCTCCACTTGCCATCTAATATAAATACTGATCCTCACAAAGAAATTTTAGTTCCCAAACTGGGATGTATTGCTTACCAAATTTTCCCATCTGTTCCTTAATCAGTTGATGTCTATCTATCATGGTGCCTCTCTAGGTTCAGGTCTTAGTTTTCCGAGTTATTTAGTTGTGTGGCTTTGGCTAAGCCACTGGGCATTTTTGTAACACTTCTGATGATATATAAAAGATCAGTAAAGGATAGCTAGCTTCATTAGGAAGCATCAGAGGCAAGATTCAAACAGATATAACTAGCTTTATGCTGGCCTTTTAACCACACGAAACTACTTTAGCACCCCTAAGTAATTCTTGTCACATAAATCTACATTTGTGGGGTGGTTTTCCACATAGGGAATTTCCTACATTAATGAAAATCACAGGTCCAGATCAAAAAGAAAGAATAAGAACCCTGGTTGGCAACTCATACTTTACTAGTGCATTCTCTATATACGTGGTCTCCGTTAATCTTTCCAAAGGCTGCCTTAGAAAGAGCATGGACTAGGATACAGCTTGGTACAAGGAAAACCACTGAGCCTGGGTTTAAGTGTTGCATGGGTCAAACCCCCACCCCAAAACATTTCCTCTGTGTTTTAAAGGCTAAGGAGCGTGCCAACGGAATGGAGCTGGATGGACGGAGGATCAGAGTGGATTTTTCTATAACAAAAAGACCCCACACCCCAACTCCTGGAATCTACATGGGAAGACCTACTTAGTAAGTGATTCTTGGCACTATGCAGAAACTGCCATGGAAGGAAAACATGAATTCTAGTTTATTTTCAAATATCTCTGGGCTTAGGGATCTGGATCAGCCAAAAGCCCGCCCCAGTTCATGAAGCAGAAATATGCCCATATCTTAGAAAATCTTCAGTTAGCAGCTCCCCTGCTGCTGTCAAGCATGCCTGCCTCTGAACTCAGATTCCTGAAGGGGTTGCAAATGAGCCTTGGAAACCCTCTTTTAATGTACCAATTGAAGACCCTTTGTAAGCCTTTCAATGCTATGGAGCTCTGTGGCTATTTGTGCCTGTTATGGTATGAGGATCAGTGTGTCAGATAGTAAAAAGAGACAACGAATAAAAGCTACTTGGCCACGTGCATCTATCTTCCTTGTTAAGCTCTTAGCTGTTAATGTCGCTCTGGTGGAACTGTCCTGGGTTATTATTGTATTGCTGTTAGTAGCAAAGTGTTGTGTATATAATATTGTTGCAAGGGTTTTTACATAGTAACTAAGATGAATTTGAATTACTTTCTTTTTTCTTTTTTTTACCCTCACCTTCAGTCTTGGAATCTGTACTGTGTATTGGCTCCAAGGCAGAAGAGTGGTAAGGGCTAGGCAAAGGGGATCAAGTGACTTGCCCAGGGTCACCCAGCTGGGAAGTGTCTGAGGCCAGGTTTGAACCCAGGACCTCCCATCTCTAGGCCTGGCTCTCAATCCACTGAGCCACCCAGCTTCCCCCAGCTTAGCTTATTGTAATATTACATATTCATAGTACTTATTATGTTAATTATATAGCATCTATAGGTTATTTAGATCATAGGCAAACTCGAGTTCCATACCATTAAGATTTTGGTGATTTTTTTCTATCGTGGCCTATATGCAGATTAAGGTAGAAGTTACATGAGGCTATGCGTGCCAGGATTCCACTTGGAGTGAAGTTCTACAGACAGCAGTTGGGAGGACAGTGGTTAGGTTTTAGCAAGAAACCTAATAGCTATGACATAATAGCTGAGAACTGACTTTAGAATTGAGAAGATCTGGTGTTCAGTTCCTGATTTGGACACGTGCTGTGTGATCATTGTCTAGTCACTTCATTGAAACTCGGGTCTGGTTGGATGGGTTTTGTACCAAGTACAAATGCCAAAATCTGTGTTACTGGGGTGTGGCACTCCCATTTTCCTGCTCTATCCAAATAAAAGGTCAGCCATGATTTGTTCTTAATGAAGCTCTCCTCAGTCAAGTGACTAACTTTCCTTTCCTAAGTCAACAATGAGCTATTCCTCCTTTAGTAGTTCTTGGGTTTTGCCAGGAATTCATAACATTAAACTCATCCCTCATCCTTTTTTTCAGAATGAATCTTCCAGATTACTTTGCTACCATTTTTCACAAGGTTTTAATTCTGATAAGACATTGTGTCCTCTTTTACATATGTCATCCAGGTATGGGAACAGGCTTTTTTGAGTAGCCAGAAATTAACTTCTTGTTTTATGTTCTTGTCTAGCGGCAGTTCCCGCCGTCGTGATTACTATGATCGAGGCTATGATCGAGGTTATGATGATCGTGACTATTATAGCAGATCCTACAGGTAAGAGGTCTTTTTTCAGTTGTTTGGATGCTTTTGATTCTCTGTGATACTGAAGGAAAGTTATAATTCTTGGGTTATCTGTGATTCCTTAGTAGACTTGCTTGTTTAAAAATCACTCTAACAAAGTTATTTTGGTGTAAATAGCTTTTGGACTTAGTATTTTAAAATCTAATGGCAAATATTTGTACTTTTCCCAGGTTTCACAGACTTTCAAGACTAGTCATTTACAAGTTACATGTTTTGTTTTAAGAAATCTAGGGCAATAGAGATTTAATCTAAATTCCAGGGCATGTATATCCATTGATGCCTTGTCACAGGCATCTGGATATAGTGAGTTTATATGGGCAACTCATAGGAAATGAACTGCAGAACACCCCATGAATAAGTAATTATAATGTGGCACAAACTTCTTTAAAAATTGTTCAAATGTCAGGTAATACTCCAGCAGTAATTTAAAAATATTCTCAACCAGAAAATACAAGTGGACAGGTAGAACTGAATCCTTGGAATGCATAATTGGACCACTTGAGTCCATTCGCCATTACAGTAGGGCAAAAGCTCTTGGAACTTAACATGGGCTATAACCTTGCCTGTTCTTATATAACCTTTCCCTTGTCCACAAGGACCAGAAGTAATAGGGACAGAGAGAAAGCCTATTTATTCTATTGATTAAAGGGAACCAAAAACTGAAGAGCAGCCATAATACTATGTTGTTGGTACCCATTAACTAGTCCAGAAGACCATGTTTTGAAAATTCTTTCTGGGGTGCCTTTCTTGCCACAAATAGGTAAGGGCTTTTTCTTTCTTTCTTTTCTTTTTTTTTTATAAAAACCCTTACTTTCCGTCTTGGAGTCAATACTGTGTATTGGCTCCAAGGCAGAAGAGTGGTAAGGGCTAGGCAATGGGGGTCAAGGGACTTGCCCAGGGTCACACAGCTGGGAAGTGTCTGAGGCCAGATTTGAATGTAGGACCTCCTGTCTCTAGGACTGGCTCTTAATCCACTGAGCTACCCAGCTGCCCCCAGGGCTTTTTCGTAATAAACCTGTTCATTATGTCTGAAGATCCTTTTCCTCCCTCAGGGAAAGCCCTTGACAGAAAATAGTACCTAAGGCTCTAGGTGTAGTTTGGCTTCTAACTTATTTTAAGAAAGAGAAACTTGGCACTTTTTAAGTTAAGACTTGGACAGTTTCAAATGGAAGGATTTCTTCCAATACCCAACATCCCGAGATAAAGGGGTTGTGGTGGGGAGAGAAAAATGAAAGTGGGGATACAAGGGATGAACAGGTCCTAACTTCAGTCCTAAAGAGGCCTGTGTTGTCAGGTAGCCAAAGGTTAGTTACTTAAGAGTGCATTTGTACATGATTGAACACACACACGGCTTTGTTTTGTACACATGGCGTTTTGAGCTTTAGAAGCCAGCTGAATCTTTTACACTAGCCCATTCTATGGGCCACTTAATTTATAAATCCCACAAGGCATTGTTGAATGTTTGAGGAGCATCGTTCGCTTAATATGATTTGGTTTGCAGTGTAAGGGATGGTGGCCACCAGGAACCCGCTTTGCTTTCCAGCATTCGTAACAATTTGGGAAGATGGAGCAGCTCCTTTCATTGATGCTTTGCAATAACTAGCCTGGAAAAGATGGCTTAAGGGTGCCGTGATTGCTCTTGTAATTACAAGTATTTTTAAAGGGTATCATGTGGAAAGGCTATTAGATATGTTCTGTTGGCCCCAAGTCTAGGAGCACGGGTGGAAGTCACAGAGGCACATGTAAGCTTGGTGGGAGGAATACCTCAGAAACAACGAGGGCTCCTACAGGGCAGGGAGCAGTTGTAGTAGTAGCACTGCAGTACAGTTGGTGCTTATTTGGCTGCTGGTTGAACTAGAGGGCCGCTGAGGTCCAGTGCTGGGGTTCTGTGGTGTTTGTGTCTGCTGTTTAATGTCATCTATAACTCAACACACCAAACTGCAAAAAAAAAAATCTTTTGCTTCTGTCTTCACAGAGGAGGAGGTGGAGGAGGAGGAGGATGGAGAGCCGCCCAAGACAGGGATCAAATTTACAGGTATGCTCGGTGTTCGGGAAGGACTCTGATGGTGATCTTGGTCAGGCCAAAGGGTCCTCCGTGCAGCATTTATGCTAGAAAATGCTTTGTAACCCTGTGTATTGAGACTGAATGAAAAGACATGCAAAGTGAACCTCTTTTTGTAGTGCCCTATTGGGGCCAATTCCAAGCTAGTTTTCCCTCTGCTTGGAGCCTTGATCTCCATTCCCCCTCCACACATCCCTGGGTGCAGTTTATGTAGTTCCCGTCATTGGCACCTCATTTCCAATAGACAGTCAAACATCACCTTTGTGAGGAAGGTGGTTTAAGGGAGAGTATCCACCCTGCTCTTGGCCCTTGTTTTTGTTTTGAGAACTGGGTGTTCTGAGTTATTGAAGTAAGGTTGTCGGTGGTGCTTTTCAGAGTCCAGCTTGGACAGTTTTGGGGGGTCTGCAGCAAACTTTTTAAATCCAGTTAGGACCATGCTTGGATGGGGACAATATAAATGGATCCTTCTAGTAAGTCTTGAATCACATTTGGAATAGTGAGCTGCCTTATCGGGGTGGGGGCCATGCCATGATGCTCTGGGCCTCTACTGAGTCCTAGGAGCAAGTTCAGGTGGTTGTGGATTGGTTTCATTCACAAACCGTCATTACCCAAGTCCTCCCTACAAGCTAACATAGGGGTCATTGTTTGTGGTGGGGGTTTAATCACTTTTCATTTACTTCTAGGAGGCGATCACCATCCCCATATTACAGTCGTGGGGGCTACAGGTCACGGTCTCGATCTCGATCTTATTCACCTCGTAAGTGAATATTGGCTTGCTTTTGGGTAACAATTAAAAACTGGTGGGCCTTCCTGGGGGTCCCAGCATGTTTTTCTCCATACACACAATGTGATGGCTCGTGCTTTCCAAATCAGAAAGTTACCTCTTGGCAATTTTAATATTTACAGTCTCCAAACCCAAGCCATCACAAGCCCTTGTGTTGTTCATGAGTTGTGTGTTTGGTAGGCACATTTCATGGTGGTGTTTTTAGCCAAAATAATTGGTTTTGCTGATTTCTTGCAAATAAAACTTTTCAACTAATAGTTAGTTGAGAATTCATTAGGTGGTGACCACTCGACAAAACTCCATAACTTCAGGGTATCGGGCCTTAGAAGTGTTAGGAGGAACTTGAAGCTATAGAATGAATATAATACAGATCCATTAAAATAAATATAACACTTATTTTTTCCAAGCCCAGACCATCCCAGAAAAGGTACCTGGGGAAATGTGAGAAACAGTTGTACAGTGTCAGTCAAAACTAATGGGAGAGGGAGGGGCCTGAGTTGATGACTATTTTGATGAGACAAGCATTATTAATATTTGTACTTTTCTCTTTTCCCTTTTGTGTGTGTGTGTGTGTTTTGGGACAGGTCGCTATTAAAGCATGAAGATGGTGGATTTCTGAAATAAGATTTTGTTTTGTGGACAATACTTTTTTATTGTCTCCTGTTTAAAAGTGAACAGTGCCTAGTGAATAGGTGACTTTTACACCTTTTATGAAGACTACTTTTGGTGGAGTTGAAATGCTGTTTTCATTCTGCATTTGTGTAGTTTGGTGCTTTGTTCAAAGTTAAGTGTTTTCAGAGAAGTATGTTTTGCATGTATTTTTTTACAGTCTAAATTTTGACTGCTGAGAAGTTTCTATTGTACAAAAACTTCATTTAAAAGGTTTTTCTACTGAATCCAGGGTAACCTGAAAATTTGACATTTATGTAAAATGCCTCCAAATGGTAAACCAACAATAAACAGTTTGATTTCTACTTTTCTTTTCACCACATCAATGCTTAGGAAAACAATTTTCAGATTAGTCTGTGGAAAATAAAAGTCAGATGCCCTTTCACCCTTGCCATTTAGAGAGCACCATACTTAATCTATCTACAACTGAGTGTTACAATTATAAATAATACTGTGTAACTCTGTATTACTAGTATTAGAAACTAAAGGTATTTCTATCCAGCAATTGCTTAATGCTTGTCTGAATGTTGTTTGTCAAGCCTTTATGTAATCTGTGCAAAATAGCCGGTGAGGAAAGGAGAGTTACAACCTAATAAGGCCTTGAAAGAAGGTCCATCTTCCTCACAGGACTATTCTGAAGGTGGGGATATTGAGCTTTCAGCTTTCCTTAAATAACAGGACATTCCACCACAAATGTAATCTTAATTTTCTGGCTTTCGATTACAAATAAAAATGGGTGCTTCAGAAAAGGTGGGAGAAAGGAACACTTGGACAGTTTGATGAGTGAACCTGAAGACTTTGCCTGTTAAATTTCAAAAATGATTTGAAGATCTTTTGCTTACCAAAGGAGGCCTGATTCACTCGACTGTTTTGAGAACTGTTTAAATAAACTGTTAATTAAAAAGATAAGTTGGTGGTGCTCTCAGTTTGCCTAAAAGAAAATATTTCCATTATTGATGGGTTGTTTTGTTTTTAAAAGAAAAAAAGGTGGTTGTTACTGTTTTGCTATTGTGGCTTTCACCATTGGTCTTTTATAAACCTGTCCTAGGATAGCCCCTCAAACAATCCATCTTATATTAAGAATCTAAATATTTCTCCTCCCAAAAATGTTCATGGAACCAGAATTAAGAGCTCTGGATCTAATGGAAAGTACTTACTTTACACAGGAGAGGGAGAAAGCAGAGGGCATGTGAGGAATACCCCCAGGCTTGGGAGAGGAGGGTGGCCAGAATGCTCAGCTCCCCTCCAGCTCTGCTGCCTGTGAGCTCCCATTGGGCTGCTGGGTGGAGAGGTGGGGGGTGTGAAAAAAATCAGGCATGGAGGATGGTGGGGGGAGTAGCTCCACCCAAGTCCTTACAATGTTCTGTGTATCATCTTTGGCACCTGTACCGTAGGTTCACCATCACTGGACTAGGCAATAGGAATTAAGTGACAGGCCCATAGTCACAGGAACCATTTGAGGTCACATTTTGAATTCAGAACCAACATGCTTGGTATTCTGTTAACAATAGAAATTAATCTCCACAACGGTAGTAAAAATCCTCATTTGCCAACAACCTGGTGGGCCATAACTTAGTCTTGGTAACTAAACCAGAAATCCAGTAAACCTGCCAGGCACCCTGCTAAGCCCTCTGTAGATAAAAGGCCCAATGAGCAGTTTAGTCTTATGGTGGCGATGGAAAATGGACCATGATATACAGGTGAAATCTAGAAGAGACAGCAGCTGATCCTGGGTCTGGCAAGGGTGGAGGGAGAGAAGCTGACTACAGGATTGAGGAGTAATGAAGTGCCCACTCTTGGCACCTGGGTGCTAGTGGGCAGTTGCTTAGCTTCTTCCACCTCTAAAGCTCTTCTGCTCTTTAGATGTAGGAGAAAGACAATGGGAGTAGATGGCCACAGGAAGTTGGGAAGGGCCATGTGACCAGGGGCAAAGAATCCACAAATGAGCATGGGTGCTGAGGAGTGGCATTTCTGGCCCAGCAAAGGAGGAAAGCTGATTTCTCCCCATAAGAAGGGTTGGGGCCCGAGGAATGCTACTATACTCCTTTGGTCAAAAGAGCTGATGGTGGCGGAAGGGAAGGAGCTGGGGATGCAGACAAGGAGAGGAATAGAAATAGCTTTTAAAGGAAGAAGAGCCTGGACGTGCCCAGATTGCACAGAATACAAGGCTCGTTCCATCCCAAAGCACAGCTGCATCACAACTGGAAGGGAGCAGAAAGCTGGCGTGGTGGCACCGCCAGCGAAGGACATAGAACTTGGATGGGGGCACATGAGTGAAAGGGATTTGCACGCAGGCCTGAGCTGGGGGCTCTGGGAGGAAGCTTCAAAGAATCCAGTTTAGGCTTGACATACGGAAAACCACAGCAAAGGATGGCAGAAGCTAGAATGGACATTGGAGAGGGTCTGGGCCTCCCTCCCCTGGAGCCCAGGCCACTTGACTGGAGTTGGATTCATCAGCCCCTCTTAAAATTCTGCCCGGCCTTCAAAGCCTGCCTTCTATAAAATGGCTCCAAATGTGTGCGGTGCCTGTTGCATTCTGGCTCCCCGGGGCCGGATGGCATCGTCCTCTTTGCTTGTTCCAACCCAGGAGTGCTCGAGCTCTCCCATGGACTCCTCTGGCAGGTCTGGTAAAACCCCTCAGAATCCTCATTGAGGCAGCTGCCGGGTCCACAGCCCTCCTTCCTCCAGACTGTCCATTCCAGGCGCTCTTTAAGGTCAGATTTCACATGATAGCCACGTGAGACCTTTTGCTGATAGCCGAGGTCTGGTGTAAGAAAATAAGGCGACCGTATGTTGGGCGTCGGGGTTTTAGAAGATCCCTCTTACAAATAGGAATGATACAGAAATAGGCTTTGAGCAATAACACGGGTATCATCCAGCGGGGACGGAGAGGACGGGAATCTTGGGACGGGAAAATATTCTAAAAAACAGAATTTTACAAAGAAAAGGATATCATTGTCATGTCTGACCAGATGGTAGGGAAGCTTGTGGTCCTGGTTGTGAAGAGAGAATTGAACTCTTTATTTTTAATGTAATCAACCTTTTATCAGTCAGGAATTTGAAGTGTCCCTCCTTAGCCCTTGGTAGGTCACTAGGTAAGAGATGGTTCATGAGGCATTTACTAGAAAGGCCACAAGCACTACCCCCCCCTTGGGCAGTGCTAGGCAAATTGAGAGGCTGTGATTGGTTCCTGTGAAGGGGGGTGTGACAGGAAGTGATGTAGAAAAGGGTTATAAAAGGTGAGACCAAAAAGAACATTCATTCCTTAGGAGGATTCATTCCTGGGCTTTGGGGAGAGACTTTTCTCATTGACATGTGCTGGATTGGAGCTTTAGAGCTGGAGGCATGCTGGGTGAGTGACTGAAGCCGAAGGAAGAGGCTTGCATTTGTGGAACCCTTGAAGATGCCACCTCGCCTCCACGTGGAGATCGGAACTGGAGGGAGCCTTTGCCAGGTGGTGAGCTGGACTTCTTCAGACAGAACTTATAGGGTACCCAGCTAGGCAAACCTTTCTACTTCCTACATTTCTCTCCTTTACTATATCTCTATTGAACTAAATTGTTAACAGTGGCATACAGACTCGTGACTTGAGTTAATTTTATAAACGGCGGCCACAATCTTATATTTTTTAACTTATATTTAGTCAAACCAATTCTAAATTCTTACAGGATGTCTTGCTTAATGTATTCAATGACATAAATGTCAATCCCCTACCACATGGGACCAACGTGGTCCTTGCCCACATGTAAATTGTCTCAGAGCATCTGATGTGTAACATATAAATGGTGGCACCAAATCCCTACCTCTTCCCCCATCACTCTCCTTGGGCTGGGACCAGCTTGTTCTTCACCCCTCCTGACCATCCCAGGGGTACCTCAGAGGGACAGCCTTCTGTATGTTACAACTACAAGTCCTCAAAGTGACCCAGTGTAAGACAAATACACTGCCACCACTTTCCAGTTTAATTCTTGAGTCCCCACTGATGCACTTCCCATTCATACAGAATCTCTGTCACATTAATGCCATTAGCCCTTAAATAGAAAACGTTTACTAAATTAAAAGGCAAAAATCAGGAATAAACATGGCATTTGTGCAATAGAAAGCAAAAGCAGGGCTAGGCAAGCCATCACAGTACAGTCCATCTAGAACCTGGGTTCCCTACGGGGATGGGGGTGGGAAGGAACCTACCAGTGAGGCACATCCAGTGGGAAAATCTGTGTGTCCTGTAGGGCTCATGACTAGATTTCAGGTCTTGATCTCCTGAGGGAAGTAAACCACTACCCTACCCCCACCCCCACCCCCACCCCACCCATCTAGTTTTCACAGGTCCTGCAGAACAAAGATACTTCCTGGCCAATTTCAGACCACTAAAGCTGTTTCGCACTCTTAGCACACAGTCACCCTTGGTGGGGTGCTAGAGAAGCATCATGATCTTTTTTAGCAAAAATGATCAAAATAATTGACAGCAACCAAAGACAAAGCTCATTTCTTTTATTTCTCCCAAGCCATAGAAGGAGTTGAATGGAAGGGCAGCCTAATTGTCCTTGAGCGTTTTCCTCTCCCTGGCAGAACTTACCATGTGCCAGGCACTGTACGAAATGCTTTACAAATATTACTTTATTTGATCCTCACAACAACTCCATAAAGCAGGTGCTATTGTTATCTCCCCTTTAAAGTTAAGGAAACTGAAGCAGAGGTTGGGAATTGACATTACACAGGTTATGTGTATATGGTGCCTTAAGGCTTACAACTCATTTGGACCTCAAGGCAGCCTAATATGCCATGATGATGATGATGATGATGATGATGATGATGATGTTTGCACTACCTACTTCCACAAGGAATGCTATGAATAACATGAATAGTAATAAATCTGAATAAAAATAGAATAACTATGAATAGTAATAAAGTTTTACTATGAATACTTTAAAATAACATTTTAAAGCTAGAATAGCACAGCACACATATTGCCCTTCTGTCCAGAAGGAAACAAGGTAACAGATTTTTTAAAATTGTAATCTTTTTATACAAGTCAAAAGAACAAGTTATGTGTTAACCAGCTAGGTGGCTCAGTGGATGGAGAGCCAAGCATAGAGATGGGAAGTCCTGGTTCAAATGTGGCCTCAGACACTTCCTAGAGGTGTGACCCTGGGCAAGTCACTTAACCCCCATTGCCTAGCCCTTATTGCTCTTCTGCCTTGGAACCAATACACAGTATTGATTCTAAGATGGAAGGCAAGGGTTTAAAAAAAGGAATAAAAGAAAGTAAGGAGAGTGTATACTTCATAGCCATTGGGTCTGTGAGTATTCTCTTCTCTGGCTCCTTAGGCTAGTTCAGTAGAAACAAACACACTTTCATATTGGGGAAGGGGGGGAGAACTCACTCATCTAATAAAATGCAGGATATTCAAGTGGAGACTCCCTCATATACCAAGAAACATATATACATGAAGCCTAGTGCTCAGCAAACAACAGTTTTGCTTTTTTAACCCATACCTTTTTAGAATCCCTACTAAATATCAGTTCCAGGGCAGAAGAGCCATAAGGGCTAGGCAATCAAGGTTCAGTGACTTGCCCAGGGTCACACAGCTTTGCAGTGTCTGAGGTCAGATTGGAACCCAGGACCTCCTGTCTCCAGACCCAGTTCTCTACCTACTGAGCCAGCTAGCTGCCCTGAGTTACTTCTCATTGCTATATATTGAACGGTGTTGGGCTCAGTTGGTTCATGATTATTTATGGTTTCTTGTGCTGAAGGGACTTAGCTTAAGTCACACAGACAGTTAAAGGAACAAGTCAGGATTCAAATCCAGATCTAAATGTCTGACTACAAGGATAGTGTTGGATCAGACTGCCTCTTGTAAATAAGCTATGATTTCATTCCCTGGAAGGGTGCTCTCATGGTAGGAATTCCCTCCTCTTAAGCAGATTGTGACCCTTTTCTGCTTTAGAAGCTAAATTCACCATAGAGAGCAGGGGCAGGATGGGAAACCAGGGTTGCCATGGTAACCACACAATGTTGAGAGAAAGAGGAAGGGTTCCAGTTCACTGGGCAACACCCCACAGTGCTAGGAATGGTGGACATCCTCAAGAGGGGCACAGGATTGGAAGCCATCGATGGTACACCACTGTCCAGAGTTCCCATTTAGAGATAATCACAGTTTAGGGGATTATTTCAGGACTGGAGATCAGAGTCCAAGCTCCCTAGCATTCTCCTTACCCCAGACTGATTCCCAAGTGAGTGAATATTGTTAATATTTCCCCTCTGGAGATATAAGAAAGCACCTCCCACTTTTCTTGGCAGAGGTTGAAAACTCTGGGCACGAAGAAGTGCCTCTGCCATCACACTAGTAATGTGTTCGTTAGGCTTGCTCCACCGCTTTTCCCCCTTATTTGTCAAGGGCTGGTTCTTGGGGCACATGTTAGGAAATGCAGGTAATAGAAAAACAAGTAAAAAACCCATGCCAACAACTTTTTTCTTCTAATAAATTATATTCATGATTTTCCTTCTTTTATCCCAGTCCTGCATTCCAGAGACACACTTCCTTGACGATTCCCGGAGAATTGTTCTCTTAAATTATTGTCACATTGTTGGCAAAGGTTCAATAGAGGATTTTTGCATCAATCTTCTTTAAGTTAAAGTAGCAACCTGGCATAGTAAATAGACTTCTAGACTTGGAGTCAGGAAGCCCTGGGTTCAAATCCTACCTTTGTGGGTCCTTGGAAAATCACTCTGTCCTTATATACTTCAAGCATGTCCTTGGAATTTAGCTTCTAAGTCACAGAAGATTCATAGTGTGCTTCAGGGGAAGAAGTTCCTACAGTGGGAGCTCACTATGCTGATGAAATCACATCTTACATGTCAGAAGCATTCTGATGCCACTCACTCCTTGGTTATGAAGCCCTTGGTTTGAATCCTGATTGGTTTATTTAACTAGATTTGTGACTTTAATTAAATCATTTTACTATAATGTTATATTGCCTCAAGAAATTCCCTAGCATCTATGAATGATGGAAGATATGTAATCTGTGAGAAGAGAGTGCTCCTCTTGCTGATGAAATCACAAGTCCTTTCTGTCTTCATAAACTAGATGAGGTTATAACATTTTTGCTCTTGTGGAATTTGTCTCCCGAAATGAGTTGGGCAAAATGTTATCCTCTTCTTGGTTCCAGAGAAAAATGGGAAGATTTCCAGGAACTGATGCAGAGCAAAGAGAACTGACTCAGGAGAAAAATTTATACAAAACAGTATTGTGGTAAGGCCAATGGGAACTCTGATCAGCTCAATGATCACCCACAATTCTGAAGAACGTTTTTTTAGAAGCCTTTATCTTGGGTCTTAGAATCAATACTGTGTATCTGTTCTAAGTCAGAAAGGAGAGCAGTAAGGACTAGACAAGGGTTGAGTGACTTGCCCAGGATCACATAGATAGGAAGTGTCTGAGGTCAAATTTGAACCAAGACCTCTAGTCTCCAGGCCTGACTCTCTATCCATTGAACTAGCTAGTTGTCCCTTCCAGAGGAGTATTGATGAAATGTGTCACCTCCTGGCTCAGAGTTGACAGACTCAAAGAAGACCAAAGCATATTTTTTGTGGACTTATGACCAATGCTAGAATCCGTCTTACCTGACTATGCCAATTTGTAGCAATGATTTTATTTTTCTTGCATTCTCAGTGTTTAGGAGGCAAGAGAAGACAGAAGAAAGGGAGAGGGCATAGATCTTCATGAAAAGAAAAATCTAATTTAAAAAAATGTTATTCTTTGTTTTTTTTAAGTTTACTAAATTAATTAATTTAAAATATTTTCCCATGTTTACATGATTCATATTCTTTCCCTCCCCTCCTCCCACCCCCCTCCCATAGTCAAGGAGCAATTCCACTGGGTTTTACATGTGTCATTGATCAAGACCTATACCTATATTATTGATATTTGCACCAGGGTGATCACTTAGAGTCTATATCCCCAATCATATCCCCATGACCCATATGATCAAGCCATTGTTTGTTTGTTTTTCTGTGTTTCTGCTCCCACAGTTCTTTCTCTGGATGTGGATGGTGTTCCCTCAGAATTGTCTTGGATCATTGCATTGCTGCTGGTAGAGAAGTCCCTTACATTAGATTGTACTACAATGTATCTGACTCTGTGTACAATGTTCTCCTGGTTCTGCCCCTCTCACTCTGCATCACTTCCTGGAGGTCGTTCCAGTTCACATGGAATCCCTCCAGTTCATCATTCCTTTCAGCACAATAGGATTCCATCACCAACATATACCATAATTTGTTTAGCCAAAAAAATGTTATCCTTTAATCCATGTATAACCCACTGGAATTGCTTGTCATGAATCATATAACTTTGGAAAACTTATGTGGAAATTTGTTATTGGAATAGAATAAAATAAAATAAAAAATCAAAAGCTAAAAATGTTATCCTTTTCCTAAATTTTGCAACATTTTTGCTATATCAGAATCTCTATGGATACCAAGTTACTTAAAAACAACAAAATAAAAACCTTTATGAACTTTCTTTAAATGTCTTCTGTATTACATGTATGACCCAGATTGAATTGCTTGTCAACTCTGGGAGGGGGAAGGGAAGAAGGGAGGAAGATAATATGAATCATATAACTTCTGAAAACTTATAGGGAAATTTGTTTCTGCAAGGGCTGACCACCCCATGCCCTCGTCCTCTCCCCAGTTTCTTCTTGCATTAGAATGGTAAAGTCCTTGGGGACAGGGATTGGTTTGTTTCTGTCTCTGACTCTGTCTCTGTCTGTCTGTCTCTCTCTCTTTCTCTCTCTCTCTCTTTCTTTCTCCCTTTCTCTCTCTCTCTCCATGTCTCTCTCTCTCTATCTCCCTCCCTCCCTCTCTCTCTTTCTCTTATTAAATTGGAAAAAACATAGGACTATTAAAATAGTCAGAAAAACCACTTTTTTATTAGGGAAAAAGGGGTGCGTGCACTATTAGGCCTCCTCACAGAGCTATACCCCACAAATCCTTGCAGAGTCCCCAGACTCTGGCTGCTCTGTTTAGATGAAAAACTCCCAAGAGCCATTAAAGTTGGGAAGTTTAAATACCTTTATGGGGAACTGGGGACTGAGGATGAGAGAGGATAGTTGATTGGCTTTACAATGGTAACAAAGAAAATGAGGAGTCCCAGATAGGAGTAACACAGTGAAGGGCTGAAGCTTTACAATGAACACAAAAAGGGAAAGATGTAGCCCAGGGCTGGGCCATCTTGATAAAGGACTTTGGCCTGAGGGGAGAAACCATTGGGACAAAAGAGATACTTAACACCTGATGGGATTAGCCATCCCTACTTAAGCTACTTTAAAGTCTATTAGTCTGAGACTAGTGAAGTTGGACTTTCCCTCAGGGAGAATCTCGTGTGACCAGGTCAAACTTGAGGCTTTCCTCTTCAAGCTAACTAAACTGGGGAGGGAGGGTGTCATCAGGTCTCACTGGGCTACAAGTTTGGGGGTCTCTAGATTCCACGTGGACACACTCTTTCTCCCTCTCTCCCTTCCCTTCTCTCTCTTCTTGTTTCTCTCTCATGCACTCTCCGACCTCTATCTTCCCCCATCCATCCACCTAGCTATCCATCATCTAGCTATCATGTCTATCTGAAATTCACCTTCCATAGGAAGTCCTTCCCAGTCTCCCAATATTATGGGGTTCAGAGATGAAGCCCTGGGGCTCAGGAAAGATGTCTTTTGCAAGCATGCAAGACTCTGAAACTTGGCTTAAAAATAAAGAGAAATGTATTAATTTTGGAAAGTAATGTTGAATCTGACCAGGAGGCAGCATTGGTGGAAGCCTGCCTCCTAGGTGGAACAGCATGGGTGGAAGAGCTGCTCCTCAAGAGGACTGCAAGATAGCAGAATGCCTCAGTTCTGGAGTTTTTATATTCTTTTACAGCAGTGAGGACTTGACTCTGGGGCAAGGTCAAGGGGATGGAGAGGAGGTTTGCCTGAGGGCATGGGGTGGTTCTCATGATTTGAAGATGAATGAGGTGTCTCTTTGTCTATCTCAAATCAATGGGACAACCAAAGGAGTATAATCCTCTCAGGGTCTGATGTTTTGGGTTGAAAGTCAGAGGGTGTAAGGGAGCAAAGGAATTTCCCTGACAATAGTTTGCCTGAGTTTCTAGGGTTTTTCCCTCTGAGATTACCTTTTATCAATATATTCCTAATTATACACCCAGGAGTCCATGGGTGTTCAAGGAGGACTGGCACCTTCGGTGTGAGAGCTTGCCAAACCCTCTCCACAGCTGCTCATTTGCCTTGGATTTCCACCTAGCACCCAAATGTCTCACCCGTGGCGTCAAGAAAGCTGTAGCATGCCCAGTTGCCACCCTTTCCTCCCCTCCCAGGTAAAACTTCTCAGCAGAGGAGCTACACCAGGTTGAGGGAAACCAATTGCCAACGAACCTATCCCCTGCTTAGTGGTGTCCCTCCGGGATGTGAAGATTTCACCAGTGTATAGTTGAAAATCTGTTACCCTAAAAAAAGAGCTACATTTCCCAGGAGCCCACTAACTTCCTGTCCTTACATACTTCCTGTAGACAGAGGATATTAGTGAGTGGGCAGTCCTCTTGGGCCTCTTTGTTGGGCTTTGTGAATTCTAAAACTACTCCACCCTTATCAGACCATACTTTAGAAGATCTGATTTAGCCATTTCCTGATCAATAACAATAGAGATACTTGGACTAACAGAATCAGGTCTTAGGAACTCTACATTTCTTCATCCTCCTTAGTTTAACAAGATTAGGAAGGTCTGCACCAAACTCAAGGATTAAGTATCTGAGAAAAATGGCCTTCAACAGACATGTGCAGAAAAAGCAGACAGACCCATGAGCTGTCCTAAGTCAAGCTAAGCTATGATTGGTACAGATGAGATGCAGAAAAGTGACATAAAACCGTCTATATAAAGCACATCACTGGCTCTCTTTGCCCTCTTTTCCCTGGAGAGGTGACTCTGGCTGGCAGCATGCTAGGCTTTCTGACATCTTGGCAGTTATTTGTCTGGGTTTGGTGGTGAGTTTGCCCTTGAGCTGATTCAGGTTTGGGTATCTTGGCTGAGCCCTTTGGAGTTCAGGCAGATTCTTTTCCTCCTTATTCTTTTTTTTTTTTTAATTAAAACCCTTACCTTCCATCTTAGAATCAATACTGTGTATTGGTTCTAAGCCAGAAGAGTGGTAAGGGCTAGGCAATGGGGGTCAAGGGACTTGCCCAGGGTCACACAGCTAGGAAGTGGCTGAGGCCAGATTTGAACCTAGGACCTCCCATCTCTAGGCCTGTCTCTCAATCCACTGAGCTACCCAGCTGCCCCCTCCTCCTTATTCTTCAAAAACCTTACTTTCTAGATCTCCTAATCTTCCCACCCGGTACTAGACAGGCGGGAGAAATACTACTTTTTTTCCTTCTTCCTTCTTCTTAATCTCCTCCACTATATCAATTAAATCACCATAAATTTCCAGCTGACTTGGGTATTTTATTATTTGGAATTTCCCCTGGCGACCAATTAAATTTTAGATTTTAAGTCACAATGCTAAAATAATCCTTTACAGTTTTGGCTGACCATGTCGGTTGTGATGAAATACCCTCAATCTTCTTAACTTTCCTAAACTTTTTTCCTTTACTGTGACTATCCCTAAGTAAAGCTTTTAATAGCTTATTTTGATCAGCTGTAGAGGTAAGTAAATTTGGATTTATTTTTTTTTCTCTTTTCTCCCTCTCTCCTTAAATTAGATAGAACACAGCTTTTTAAAATCTTAGCAACAGGGCCCTAAGGTCCTGACTGGGAGAGCTGTTTCTAAATCTCCTTTCCCTCAGGGAACAACTGCCTAGATTAGGAGTGAGGGAAGCCTGTAGAAAGTTTTGGCCTTGTCCTGCTCCCCATGTGTTTTGTGAAGCCTGCTAGAAAAATATTTACAAAATATGTATATAAAAATGAATACTACAGGGGGCAGCTGGGTAGTTCAATGGATTGAGAGCTAGCCTTAGAGACGGGAGGTCCTAGGTTCAAATCTGGCCTCAGACACTTCCCAGCTGTGTGACTGTAAAGATTAAAATTTGGGAATATGGGGAGACTGGGGAGACTGAGGCAGGTATAAATTAGTTTCTCTCTGCAAGGAGTATTATATTTTTTAGAGGTTTATTGAAGATTAAGGATTAAAGAAAATACAGAATAAGAGACACATGTCCAGGCCATAGAGAGGCCTAGACACAACCTCACCTACATTATGAAAAAAAGCCACGCCTGCCCCAAAACGGAAGTCCAAGAGAGCGAGAGAGCCCTCAAAAGCCTTTGAATCAGCTTAAATACCTTCTCGATCTCGGCCCAGGTGAGATTACAAGGCATTCTGGGGAAGTGGAGCAAAGGCTCGTGGGGATTGTAGTCCTGTATTCAAGTCTATTTTTTATATTTCTCCGTTTGATTGTTTGAAAAAATTAATTTTCTTCCAAAGGATCATGAAAACATAATCAATTTAAAGATTACAATAATTTGAGGATAAGAGAAACAAAAGAATAAAACCAATAATTGCTGAACGCATTGACAAAAAGCCGTTAGGGGGCAGTCCCCTTTGGCATGAAAGTACAGATACAAATAAATGTTCAATCAACCACACCCAAAGTTCAATTTTGTGCAGCTTGTGTTCTGGAGGCTTCTTCATGGTGGCTTCTCCAACAGTTCAGTTCTGGATTCAGGGAAGTAGCATCTTCTTTACCTAAAATTCTTCTCAAAAGGAGTTTAAACTTTGCAATTTAAATAATAATATTTTTTTTTACATTCCCCCCATTAAGAGGGTGATTAAAAAACCGGGATCACTTAGGGATGCATGGCTGAGGTATATGAATCAATTGGCAAGAGATATTAAAAAGACTTCAGAAAAATCAAAAAGAAAAGAAAAATCTCTGGATGAAAATATAGACTACTAAAGTCTTATGTGTAAAAATTCCAAGTAAAAGAAAAATAAATCTATAACAGGTCCTTGAATCAGGGCCCAATCAAAATGATCTAAGCAATGAGGCATTTACCAGCCAGGACTACAGAAAGGTACCACACTATGAGAGGCAGAAAAGAAAGGGACCAGATCATAGGAGCCAAGTAGGAGCCAAATTTGGGGATACTTGTCTATGAGTATCTTCAGAGTGAGTGTGGACACAAGGAAAGCCTATGTCACAACAAAGTTAAACACAGTAATCTTGAGTCTTCACACTAGGTTCAAGACCTTCGTATTGGCCTAGACGTGCATCAATCCATCCTGGATTGCCTTTTCTTTGGCCCTATGAAATGGCTCTTGTGTATATTTCTTGTCCTGGAATCAGACAGAATCATTAAGCAAAGTCCCATAATTTATTTATTTAAATAATTAGTGGCATCATTTTTATAGTCACAAGCCTTTTAGGGCATGCATTAGCAAATGTATCTTAAACTTAAAAATCAAAAGGTTAAAGAAAATCTTAATGCTGGTGACATGTGCTTCAAATATAAAAAGGAGAGAAAAAGTAATTAAAAAAACTGAAAAAGTATATTGCACATGCAAGAAAAATATAATAATAAAAGAGCTTTAAAAATTCAAAAATATAGCTTATAATCATTGACACTCTGTGTCAGCTAAGAAAATATAAAATGCAAGGCTTTCTCATCAAGAATGAGATCCATTTCCTCTTAATATCTGGCCATGATCACTGTGAGTAGAAGGCAAATGAATTGAACAAGGTAACAATTTTTTCATCTTTAAAAAATACAGTAGTACAAATATGTAGATATCAAAATCCCCAAAATTCTCAATAGCCCAATTAATTACAATAGCAAACAAACACACTTTCACATTTCACATAAGTTGCTGTATGACATTTTTAAAACCTATGAATTGATGGATATTTGTCACAATTTTTACAAACAGCAATCCTTCAACCTTGGTATTTAAACATATTTTTAAACAAAGTAAAACTCATCTTGGGCTAAGAACATAATCAAGAAATCTATATATCATTCTGGTGCAAGTAAAGTAGTGAGCTGAAGAGTATAAATAAAGGGATGCTCCTTTTGGAGGCTTTTAGGGATACAAATGCCCTGAGAATAACTGCCCAACTTCAATTCACATATTTAGAAATGCGGGAAGGTTGGAGGTTATAAAATGAATTTCACTTCAGCTAACGGGCCTTAGGGCAGGCAAAAATAACCAGATTGTTAAAAAATTCCAAAAATCATATTTAAAAAACCCTTAAAATAAAATCATTTGAGGTATTTAGCACATTAAAATTTCCAAAGGTTGTTAATACAATTATAACCAGTTCTGGAGTCCATCTATCCTCAGCAAAATAGAAAAAAGCTGTTTTTTTCATATATGGGCTTATTCACAGTAATATTTGTTCAATAGTTATAGGGGAAAAACAACAGAATTTTTAAAACTCAGTACATTCAACATAAATTCAATCAACCTTCAGTTCAAGCAGAATAATATTGAATCCAGTAATATATGAACTTAAAATCACAAAGTTAAACCTTAAACAAAAAAATGCAATAGAATACAGAGATTTTTATAAACCATTGGAGTTTGAAATGCCTTAGAATATAGCCTTTAGTCTTTAAAGTTCCTTGGGTGGGTTTTTTTGTTTGTTTGTTTGTTTGTTTGTTTTTAATTATCCATTTAAATGTCTATTGTCCGAAGGGAGAGTAGTAAAGGCTATCAATCTGCTCGGAGCCCCACAGCTGGGGAGAATCTGAGGCCAGATTTTAACCCAGGACCATGCTCTCAGTTCCCTGAGCCACCCATTTGCAAATTCAAAGTTGAATCTTTGGGCTGAATGTTTCTTCTGGAATGCAGGTGAAATCAATGAAATTACCAGAACAGTCAAAAATCCTTTTAAACAGCCCATTGCTTTTTAAGTTTCTGTTTGAAAAAATCTGTTTCTTCTCTCTCTAGTCTCTCTTTCCCCTCTCCCCTGATATGATCCTTCCTCCTGCCCCAGTCCACGTGGAGCCAATACACCCCCATTTGCTCAGAGGTTTGACCCCCATTGCCTAGCCCTTACCACTCTTCTGCCTTGGAGCCAATACACAGTATTGACTCCAAGACAGAAGGTAAGGGTTTAATTTTTAAAAAAATGAATACTACATTCTTTGACATTTATATGGCAGTTGAAGAATTAGGGACATTGAGGAATTCAGCATACCTCCAATTTTTTTATATTATTAGGTAATGTCATTTTTGTACTCCTCAGTACTATGTTAAGAGATACTAAAATACAAAAAAAAATTATGCAAAAATCAGATAAAATGCAGGAAAATATAGAAAAAAATTGAGGCTAAAATGCAGGAGAACTTACAAGCCCAATTGGAGAATTTAAAATGTTTCTTATAGGATCAACTGGCAAACATCCACCCTACCAGAAACAGACTTGTTTCTGAACCTTTGAATGAGGAAATTTCCTTGCCCGAAATAGAGATGGAAAACACCTTCCCTATAGCTCAGCTAATAGACTGGCTCTCTCATGGTTTGCAAATCTTGACTGAACTTAATCCCCAAAACCCCTTCCCTGCAATCCCAGTTTCTCATGTTCCTTCTCCTACACAAAATCAAATTCCAGCCCAAAGGAGATCTCGTCCTTCTAGAGAAACTTGTCTTAGTCAAACTGACCCACAGGTACCAAATTCAACTAGAGGCCTGTTTCCTCTAAGAGAAGTACCTGAAATAGGATGGAATGGGGATGTGATGACTTTAAGGCCAAGAAGTAAATGAATTTACCCAAAATATCCCCACATATGAACGAGATCCCTTTCTAGTAACAAAAAAGATGGTAGACATATTTTTTTTTTCAGTATAGTCCATCTTATAAGGATGTTGAAAACTTGCTACAGGCTTTTTTAACTGAACGTGAGAAAAATAAAATAATTGCTCATGTCAACAAAACCCAGGGGCGCAATGCAGCACATTGGCCATCTCAGGATTCCGAATGGGACTATAACGACTCTGAGGATTTTTTACAACTATACTGTTGTAGAGAGGCCATCTTAACAGCAATGAGAAAATGTGAAGACAGTACAGATAAGTGGATGGAATTTGAAAAAATTAAGCAAAATGAGGAAGAGACATCCTCCAGATTCATGGACAGAATAATCGAGTTTGGGGGTAGATACCTGGATTTTGACCTATCTAAAGAAAATTACATAAGACAAGTTAGAAGGCTCGCTTGTCAATAACTCTTGCAAAGTGATTAGGGATTATTTTAGAACACATTGCCCAAGATGGCCAGAGATGGACCTTGAAGAATTGTGGAAAACAGCTCTATTTGTTTCAAAGGGAAACAAAGAAAAGGAGGAAGAAAATAATGATGTCATAGAGGAAATAAAGAAAGAACTGAGTTATTTAAAAGATAAGATGGCTAAAATGGAAAGTTGGCATGATAATCAAACAATGACACTTGCCCCTCTCCAGGAATCTAATTATTGATCCATTACCTGCCAATTCTGTGAGAAGAAGGGCCATGAAATGATAGAGTGTAGAACTTTACTCAAGATTATCAGAAGGAATATTCAGTTTATAACAACTACAGAACTGATAATTATAGAAATCACTATAATAACGATAATGGAAACCACAACTTTAGGAATGATAACTATGGAATAGGTATTGGGAAAATGATAACTCAAATCAAATGACTCCACAACAATATAACTTAAGTGGTGCTGGTCCAAAAAATACTCAAGGTGCTAATGCCCTTCAGGGGGGTGCCCAGGGAACTTCCCAAATACAATGAAGGTGTTGGGGGAGGGGGCTGGGGCACAGAAATCAGAGGATACAACCTTTGATTTTCTGGACCCTGATGTCCTACTACCAGTTGTCCCTATCCACTATACTAATGAACCCTTACCTTAAGGTGGGTACCTTAAGGTGGTTACCTTAAAGGTGGGTAACACCTTAAAGGTGGGTAACACCCATTATGATTGTCTTTTAGACACTGGAGCCTCCAGGTCTGTATTAAAGAGTACACCTGATTTACATTGTTATTCTGTTGGCTCAGAGAATGTAATGGGAGTGTCAGGAATACCCCAAAGGGTTAAAAAAACTTTCCCCTAGAATGGTGTCTGTAGGACCACTAGAGGTACAACATTCCTTCCTTTTGATGCCCGACTCCCCTTTAAATTTGCTGGGGAGGGACCTTCTATGCAAACTCAGAGCCACAATAACTTGCTTCCCAGATGGTTCCTTATCATTGGAAGTACCTGAGGAATCTTTAAATTTACTCCCTGTAATTCTATCAGAGAGTCAGGAGGGAAAAGAGCATCCCACCTTTATAATACCTGAAGATATACCAGAGTCTCTTTGGGCCACATCTTCCGATGTAGGTTTACTTAAGTCGGCTGTTCCTGTGCAGATAAAAACTAAATCTAGCCCACCTCCTTCCATTCCTCAGTTTCCCTTCTCAAAAGAGGCAATTGAGGGTATTGCCCTAGTAATAAACTCATTAATTGCACAGGGAATAATAATTCCTTGTAAATCTGAATACAACATGTCCATCCTGCCTGTTAAAAAACCAAAAGGGGGCCCGATGGCAAGCACCTCTATAGATTCATACAGCATTTGAGGGCTGTGAACAATCACGTTATAAAGAGACACTCCATAGTTTCCAACATCAATACTATTATTTCTTATATTCCTAGCACAGCTACATACTTTACAGCAGTAGACTTGTGCTCAGTCTTCTTTTCCATACCCATACATGAGAACTCCAGGAATATCTTTGCTTTCACCTGGCAGGGCTGCAAGTACTCCTGTAATCATTTGCCACAGGGTTTTGTAGATAGCCTGAGCTTATTAGCACAAATTTTGAGCCAAGATACAGATAATATAAAATTTAAAAACAGCAAATTAATCAAATACATAGATGATCTACTCGACTTCAACAGATGCAGAAGCATGTCAGGAAGATAGTAAATACCTTCTTTTGGAAATGCACAAAAGAGGGCATAAGATCTTGAAGGATAAGGTTCAGTGGTGCCTCCCTAAAGTAGAATATTTGGGGTTCATCCTGACTGTGGGTGCCCTCTTTATTTCTCCCAAACAAATTGACAATATTAAAAATTTAAGCACTCCTGCCACTAAGAAACATTTGAGAGCAATTTTAGGAGCAACAGGTTTTTGTAGACAATGGATTCCTTGCTATGGGGAAATTACTAAACCCCTTATAGCACTAACAAAGGATTCGGTCACTGAACCCCTCAAATTAGAGCCAGAATACCTGTCAGCTCTATCAGATCTAAAACAGGCTATCCTGTCTGCCCCCGCTCTAGGCATCCCAGATTACAACAAGCCATTTACTTTGTATGTACATGAGCAAAGAGGGATGGCTTCAGGTGTTTTATCCTTTACAGCTTGCAGCCAGCATGGTGGTGTTGGTAAGCTAAGCTCGGGGATTTTAACTGGGCTAATCAGCCACAGGCACATGGTCTTTATTTTGTATCTTCTTTATTCCTTGATTTCTAATGATCATTAATACATCTCCTAAATTATAATATTTTATTATTGAGATTTAATTTTAATTTTTACACCAGCAGAATGGGCCAGTGGGAATAATTTGTTCCAATGGGCATGAAGGCACTGTGTAGCACTTAGAGCTTAATCAGATATCAAAGACTCCCAGATCACCTGCTGCATCCAGGGCCATCCCCAGTCAGTCTGACTTCAGTCCTGCCTCTGGACTTGGATGACCCTAGTAGAGACAGTGAAGCTGATGACTTTGGGCATCTCTGCCTCCTTTAAATCCAATTCATGAACAAGTCAAGACCTCATCCCCTGATGTCATGGGCCAGCTTGGAAAATGGGGCAAACAACAAGGAGTTATTTACAGGTTTGCCACCCTCATTAGAATGGAAGCTCCTTGAAGGCCAGAAGTGTTTTTGGCTCCTTTCTTTTTATCTTCAGGACTTCACCCAGTGCCTGGGATGCAGGGAATGTTTCATCAAAGCTTATTAATAAGCCCTCTGACTAGAGTTTCAGCCTAGAGCAGTAAAAGTTAAGTGACCTGATTTGATCTCCCATTCAGGAGTCTTCCCAACACAATACCCATTTTCTTTTTCAGTCCTCCACATTGGCTCTCATTTTACAGTACTGAATGCTAATAAATACAAACTTGGAACCTATTCCTCACAACTTTGAAGAGTCTTCCTTGTATTCTTTGTTCTATCTTCTTTCTTATTCAGCATTTTTGTATTTTTATTTCTTTAGTGATAGGAAGGAGAATGAAGTCTTCTAATCCAATCCCTTTTGCATAATTTTTTTACAACCTTTACTTTCTGTCTTAGAATCAGTACTGTGTATTGGTTCTAAGGCAGATGAGGAGTAAGGGCTAGGCAATGGGTGTTAGGTGACTTGCTCAGGGACACACAGCTAGGGCATGTCTGAGGCTAGATCTGAACCCAAGACCTCCTATCCCCAGGCCTAGGTCTATATTCATTGAGCCACCCAGCTGCCCCTGGTCATCATTCTTGACAAGTGCTCAAAGAACGAATGAAAAAACATTTAGTGCACATACTGCTCCAGGCACTCTGCTAATTGCCGGTGTCACAAAGAGAAAAGTAAGTTAGTTGGCCCTTGCCCTGAGAGAAGGGACAAATGTGAGGAAGCACTGTTTGGGAACTGCTCTAATTGTTCCAAAGTTCATGAAGTCAAGGCAAAAGGGGCCTCTTGGTAATGTTAAACTGGAAAAAACACAGAGCTATTAAATAGTCAGGAAAAAAACCACTCTTTGATCATGGATAGGAGTTCAGTCCTCCTGGGAGTGCCACTGCACCAGATGACAGCTCAAAGGAACTATCAAGGTGAAATCTAGAGGCCCCCAAACTTGTAACCTGGTAAGGTTTGATGAGCCCCAGTTTAGTTAGCTTAAAGGTGAAAAGCCCCAGGTTTGACTTTGTCACATGAGAGTTTCCTCCTGAGGGTCCAACTTCACCAATCTCAGACTAAAACTAGACCTTAAAGGAAGTTAAATTGGGAGGGCTAATCCCATCAGGTGTTGAGTATCTCTTTAGTCCCAATAGTTTCTCCCCTTAGGCCAAAATCCTTTACCAAGATGGCCCAGACTTTGACTTTGTGTCAATTGTAAAGTATCAGCCCCTCACTGTTGTTCCTGTCTGGGACTCCTCATTTTCCTTTGTTGCCATTATAAAACCAATCAACTATCCCTCTCCTCAGTCCCCATGTACCCCTAGAGAGATATTTAAGCTTCCCAACTTAAATGGTTCTTTGTAACCCAGTTGACACATCTCCCTTTGGTCAAGACCAAAATTTGCCATGGACCACAAAAAGGACAAAGGGATGTGTGCCCAAGAAGGTTTAGCCTTGTTACTAAAGATGGAAAACACGAGGCATAAGTATAGACAAATTGCCTTCTGGGGGCACTTCCCATCTGCAGTGACACATTGACTGTTACCCAGAAAGGTAGGCACTCTGCCTTTAGCAAAATCTTAATGAACAAAGACTGCCCCATTTCCCAAAGTCTCTCAAGTCTTTTGAGTCTAGAAGAGAAAAACATGAGAAATTTATGACCAGATTCTCCAATAGTAATTGATTGACTCTGTCTATTTGCTCACTATTACATATAGGACTAAGATAGGCTGTTAATTTTGGCCTGATTTAAATGGGATCAGTCCTTAAATATTACTTGACACTGGTGCTTAGATCAATTGAAAGTAACCTCCTTAGCTACTTTTGAACAACATCTTATTATTTCTATTATTATCTGTTTCTGCCAATTGCAAACATACATAAGCTATATAGTTGGAGAGCTCACAGCTCTGCAAGATGGCTTAATTTTAGTGCCTAACTCCTTTCCTTAAAAAGCAGTTTTTCTGACTATTTAATAGTTCTGTGTTTTTTCCCAGTTGGCATGGGTCATATGATTCTTCTCTATATTCAACGATATTGTCTTAAAACATATCCCAGTGAATGGATTTCTGTCTGAGATAACAATAGCATAGGTCATATTTTTCTACTCTTAACTCAAATTCATTATTTATCTGCATAATAGCTTGAATGGCTCAAATTTCCACATATCTGCATCTTCAATTCTCATATATTTCAGAATTTGCCTCTCTTTGACTTTCTACCTTCATGATTACAGAAAACTTGCCATAATAGGAGAAAAAAGGAAAGTAACTAAAATAAGGGAGAACTGCTCCCCTAATTTGGAGAATTAATGCCAGGTATAAGCTGGCAAGGATGCTTAGTCACGTGCAGAACCTGCCAGGTATAACAGTGAACTTCCTTTCTAGAGAATTCAACTGAGCAGCCTCTCACAGCCTCCCCATGTTTTGACAGTTGAGCCCCCAGTCTCCCAAAGTGGAGGGTTCTTCTGACTAGGTGGAGAGGTAAGGAAAATAAGAGATGAAAGATGACTGAGTGCTCAGACCTGTGCTTAGGCGTCACTCAGTGTTCTGCCATTGCACAGGGTTTGGTTTATTTTATAGCTTCAGTGAGTACATGCTTTTCTGGCACACAATCATTTTTCAACATACATGATCTACAGATAATTGGATACATCACACATTAACAAATCACTTAATCAACATTCTGTGATCATTTGCTATGTTGCCACAACAGAAAGATTTGTGATGGAGATAAATGACATGGATAGGGTAATCTGGAGGTTAGTTCCTCCTGACCTGTGGGATGACCAGCTAGGAGAATCATTGTTGCTTTTGATCAGCTTTCACAATCAATCACAATTACTTAGGAGATGTGAAACAAAACACTTCATAGCTAGGTAGAGGGTTAGAGGATAATTTAAGACAGACTGAAATCAGGAATTTTCGCAATTTCCAAGTTACATTTTCCTTGTGTTTCATTAAGACACCTTGACAATGTTGCCTGGTTATGGTAAACATAGTAAACCAGCAAAGTGTGTCAGTAAGTCATGTTTCAGAGGAGTGACTGATTGTGAAGCTTGTGTGTTTGGCTAATAGTGGGTGTGGGGCCTTTGAGTATTCCTCTGCTAAGAGGGAAAAGGGAGGGGTAATGGGTGATGACCTTTAGGTTTTAATTCTGTTAATGTAATCTTTTTAAGGTAATAATCTGGGGGGATTAGAGTTGGGCATAAGTGTGTTAACTCTCTAAGTATTTGCTCTAATATTATTTCTCCTGTACTGGGAAGAGAAAAATAATCATAACAATTCCATTAGTAAGGGAAGTTAGAGGGAGAAGTCACACAGAGTGGGTTCAGTGGATGCCTCCTCTTTTCTGAAGACTGCTCTGCAGCCTTCATTATCCCAAACTGCGATTCTGTCAGAGAGTGGGGTATGATGACTCTCCACACCCACAAGCTGGAATTATACCTGCACTTTCCAGAAAGCATTCATAGGACTGCTTGCATCACCAATCAATTTTCTCCATAGCATTCCTTCTAATGACCTTCCCATACATTTCAACCTTATATGGCAGTTCTCCCCAGTCATGTTTTAGGGTTAAAAAAAAAAAAGCCTATGTACTGTTGTTAACAATTATATCCACAAATATTATCTCTCTAGGCTCCATTATTCTTTCCTAAATTCTTCTGATGTCATCTTGAGAAAATTACATTCTGCAGTTCCACATATATACTAAACATATGGATGCATTATGTGAATTTAGAAAAGCACTCTGGAAACCTTAGTGTGCATTTTCAAATGAACAGATATTATTTTAAACCTCATAACAAAATAAAAATGCTACTAGTTGAAATTGTCCTACTTTAGCTAGATATGAAAACTAGTTCTTTCCTTTTTACTTCTCTACTTCTCATGTTAAGGAAATTGCCAATCTTAAAAGGGAATTTGCTCAGGGTATACTATTAGCATTTCCAGGGGAAATAAAATGGCACATTTTATACCTGGTTCAGAAGAAACTAAAAGGCAAGGAAAAGAAAACCAAAAGGGATACTTAGCCAGTTCTGGAGCCCTTGGGGACTTGGTGAAGCCCTTTCCATGTTGTGGCTGTGAGGTTCCTCATAGAGATGTCCTCAGTTGATTCTTCAGGTTCCAGTCCGAAAAAATTATGCCTAGGTTTTGGCTCCCTAGGAAATGGCTGGGACAATCATTAGGGTTCCATGGATCCTGAATGAATTCTCACAAGAAATCTAGCAAAATTAACATTAGTAGATTCTAATGACTTCACCTTCACCCACACTCTAGGACTGGTGTGGTAAATGCAAGGTGTCATTGGAGAATTGCCAGGTGGGAAATCCTTTCCAATAGTGACCTGTGTCAATCTATTAGAGAAAAATAATACTTTAGGGTAGAGGCTGTATAGAATCACTTTTCCAGACTTAAAGATGGAGAGATAAAGGTATTTTACTATAGAAAGGCAATCATCAGTGTTTACTAGTCTTTAAAAAACAAAAAAACTTATCTATGTAATGGTTGCACTCTGGAAATTTACCTAAAAACTCCAAAAATTAGAGTCTAGTGCCTGGTCTTTTCTTCTCAAAAAAGAAGAATCCATAAGGATTTCCCACCAAACACAAATATTTTGGATTATCAAGGAAAAAACTTAAGATCACCTTTAAATCAGAATAGAGTACTTAAATTACAATGGCTGTTGGGGTAGGGGGGAGGAAAGAGGGTTTTACTATAAAGGGTTAGACTGGATTATTCAAGAGTGTGGTCACCAGGAATTTAATTCCAAAGAGATTTATTGTACAATTTATTTACAAAATATAGAGAGAGTGAAGTAAGAAATCAGAGAGGTTAGGGTAAGATATCTAGCCTAAGCACTAAGTATTTTGCTCTGACCCCTGGCTCAACACAGGCAGGGGAGTTTAGTCCTTAGCCAGAGGGGCCTTGGCTTTTTGAGCTGGGGATGCAGGGAGCCTCTCTCAAGAGGATAGGTCTCTCCTGAGGCTAGTCTCTTCAGAAAATCCAAGAAAGGAGTCAGCTCTTTTTACTCACCATGTGTCAGTCCAAAGGGAGAGATTTAAGAATAGTCTCACCAGGAAATGTCTCAGGTTCAGTCAGTAGATTCTTCACCAGCCTCCAACTCGAACTCAAAACTCCAGAAGAACTTCAAGAACTCTCCAAAGATCTCTGAAGATCCCCCCCTCCCCCCAAAGTTGTAACTCTCTTTTAAAGACACTTTCTTTTGCATCACTTCCTCTATTTTTACATCTACCAATTACAATTGAAGCTTTGCTTAGGACTGCCTAGGGGCAGTCAATTTGATTCTGATTCATCACTCACCATTACACATGTGGGTCACAGACCTCCCCCACTCAATGATTAAGTGGGATGTTTATATGTTTGGTGATTAAATCTAAATAGGGTAGGGGAGTTAATTTAATCTTCACAAATCAAGGGAGAGTTAATTAATTTCATTTTCACAATTGGGGAGAGTTAATTTAATCTTTACATTGTCCATCCTCATTTCTTTACATTTTTACTGTTTTCACCTGTGATTCCAAAAAAATTGCATTTCTGTTACCTACACCCTAACTATCTCTAAGGCAGAAGCCACTTACAGGAGGAACTTTGGTTGTTAATTTAAAATGCTCAGGGTGACTAATACACTGTGGCACAATGGACTTCTCTACTAGCATTAATGCAATGCTCCAGGACAATTCTGAGGGACTTATGAGAAAGATGTTATCCACATCCAGAGAAAGAACTGTGGGAGTGGAACACTGAAGAAAAACACCTGCCTGATCACATGGGTCAATGGGGATATGATTGGGGATGTAGACTCTAAACGATCACTTTAGTGCAAATATTAATAATATGGAAATAGGTCTTGATCAATGACATGTGTAAAACCCAGCAGAATTGCTCATTGGCTGGGGGGAGAGTGGGGCAGTGAGGGAAAGAACATGAATCATATAACCATGGAAAAATATTCTAAATTAATTAATTAAATAAATATTTTCAATTCCAAAATAATAATAAATAAAATGCTCAGGGTTCTCTTACCATTAAACACAAAGTATTTCCCCAAATATTTCTTGTCCATTTATTTGTTTGTTTGTTTGTTTGTTTGTTTATTTTTAAACCCTTACCTTCCATCTTGGAGTCAATACTGTGTATTGGCTCCAAGGCAGAAGAGTGGTAAGGGGTAGGCAATGGGGGTCAAGTGACTTGCCCAGGGTCACACAACTGAGAAGTGTCTGAGGCCAGATTTGAACCCAGGACCTCTCGTCTCTAGGCCTGGCTCTCAATCCACTGAGCTACCCAGCTGCCCCCTATTTCTTGTCCATTCATGATAACCAGTCAGGTCTTCAGTTTACCAAACTAAAATGAACTTTCTGATACTTCAGAACACATACATATTAATCAGAAAAAAGATAAAAAGATAAAAGAGGGAAGTTTTGTACCCCAAAGGAAGCTTGGACTTTTGGTATGGAGAGGGGGAAAGAGAGGAGAACCCCCTTCTCAAAGAGGGGTTCAGGGGAGACAGCAGATGTATCGGGTTGGCTCAGAGAGAGGAGAGGGGGGTTGAAGATTTTCCCCCTTCTGCTTTCCCTCCTTAGCTAAAGATGCTCTCCCCAATTTGCTCTTGTCCCTCTTGTCCCCCCTCCACTACTTGAGACCAAAAAGGTCTCCCCTTGATCTGTTTGCTCACACTCAGCTTGGGGAACAGATAACTTTTAATGTCAACTCAATCATATAATACAAAAGGAATAATGGGCAGGGAAGAATGGGAAAAGGAAAGTGGGGAAAGGGGGTCCCTGTATCTATCTAAACCCTTTCCCTTACATCCTTGAGTTTGTGGGGGCAACTCAGACCTTGGAAGCCTGAGCCCCCTGAGAGAAAGTCAGGTTGACTCACCCCTTGGCAACAGGAGCTGAGGTAAAGTCTGCTCAGGTTTCTCTTCAGAAAGTCCCTTCAACTGGGAAGTGTTGGGGGGAAAGATTTCCAGTCACCAGCAGGAAAAATGGGTAAACCTCAGGAGAAAGTCTTTTCCCAACCTCTCTCTTCGGCTTCTCAAGACCAAGAGACTCACTGCTCTCTCAGCCAGAGTCTCCTCCTCCGGATTTTCACTCCTCGGGCCCCTCCCCTGTCAAGGTGATCAATTTCACATACTCTTCAGCTTGGCACTTTTTCTCTAGTGCCAGCCTCTGTCACATTTCAAAGAGATGTATTTACAACTTATTTACAAAATGTAGAAAAAGTAAAATAAAAAAAATCAGAGAGAGGATAAGGTAAATCTCTCCTGAGATTAGTTTTTTCAGAAAATCCAGCAGTTAAGAGTCAGCTTTTCACTTACCTTGTGTCAGTTCAAAGGAAGAGATTTTAGAACAGGCTCTCTAGGAACAGGGTCTTGGGTCCAGCCTCTACTCCAAAGAATGAAGAATTGTCTCCAGTCTTCACTTCCAAAGAATGAAGAACTCTCTCACACAGGAAGTGACAGCTCCTTTTAAAGATGCTTCTTTTGTGTCACTTCCTGTGTCTTCCACTAATTTTATGTCTACCAATCACAGTTGAAGCTTTGCTTTAAGACTGCCCAGGGGCAGTTAGTTTAATTCTGATTCATCACCCACTATTGCACATGTGGGTCACAGACTTCCCACTTAATGATTAAGTGGGATGTTTACACTTTTGGTAATTAGATCTAAAAATGGGAAGATCTCCATTCTCAACTTAAAAAAAACCCCTTACCTTCCATCTTAGAATCAATACTGTGTATTGGTTCTAAGGCAGAAGAGTGGTAAGGGCTAGGCAATGGGAGTTAAGTGACTTCTGTTATAGAGGCATGGAGAGAGAGAGAGGACTTGTAAACCAAGATTCAAGGAACAAGCTGGGGACCTAACCTGTCTGTCAATAAAGAGGAAGGTTCCGAAAGGAATGTTCCCAGGAGTGGCAGTTGGGGGTTTCTGGACACAGAGGAGAGGAAGAAAAAACTTGGCTTTGACTTGGTCTCTGTTTCTCTGGCTTTGGGCAGTTGAAGCTGACCAGGGGATAAACTTTGGGACTTTGGTTTCTCTCTGGGGTTAAAGCTGGCTGAAGGACCCTTGTGGGGGGGGGCAGGGCTTGGCTGGAATTTGAGTTATTTGATCAAAGGAGGATTTGATTCTGTCTCTCTCTGAGGTTTTACTGACCAACAGTTGTTTCTCTCTGGGGTTAAGCTGAGAGACTTTACTGACTTTGTGAAGAAGAAAAAAGATTTTAAAAGCTGTTGTCCTCCATCTCTGACTGTCCCTCTGTCATAGTTGTGACTTCCCAAATCCTCATAATCCTCATTTTAGATTAGGGATGTCCTCATCCCTCTTGCCTCAGTTTCCTATCCTGTTATCCCAATAAACCCCTTGACTTGAAAAAAGGAAAATAAAAGAGTATCTTTATAGTTTACTCAAGGGGGGAGGGAAGAAGCCAAAGGCTTCAAGATGTGAATCTTGAAATTTCTTAGACTTATGAATGTTAAAAAATTCCCCATTGGGGAATTTTTTATTGGGACAATTCCCTATTGGAACTATTCTCCATTTTAAACAGTGAAGCTACTTAGATCTAAAATGTGAGAACTCTACTTAGATCAGAAATGGGAAGACCTCTACTCCACCCATACTTAAGACTGCTTTAGGGGAGAAAACTCCTTGCTGAACAATGAAAAATACTTACACCCATACTTAAGCCATGCCTATTTTTAGAATTAATACAAAGGGGTGCTAAGTACCTATAAAGGTCAGGCAACTTGTGAACTTAAAAGGAGCGAAGAGGAAAAAACTTACACAGAGATTCTAACCTACTCAGGTGTGGATTACTAAAAGGATTAATCTACTCAAGTGTGAATTCAGAATGGGCTGTCCTTTGGAAAAATTCTACTGTGATTGGTAGATGGAAGAACTTAGGGGAGGTAACATAGGAGAAAACCTCCTATATAAGAAAAGGACAGGCTGTTGAAAGAGGCAGGCTCTTGAGGTATACAGGCTTTTGAGAGACAATCTCTAAGGAGGTCTTTCTAAGGGAGGCTGACTCTGGCTGAAACTCCCTGTGGGGAGACTCTGTCCCCCTGAATCCTTGCTTGAACAGATCTCATGGTCAGTGATTAGGACTGACTGATCTTTTTTTTTTTAGGGCTTAGGCCTGGGTTGGCCAGGGCTGCCCTGGGCCGGACTATTCTTTTCTCATTTATTTCCTTTCTCTCTCTCTCTCTCTCTTTCTTTGATTCCTCATTGTATTATTAATTAAAAATCTCTATAAAACCCAGTTGACTTGGGTATATTCATAATTGGGAATATTTCCCTGGCGGCCACCTTATATTTGATTTGAAACAAGACACTGTAGTGAAAACATATTTTCTGCGGTCACAATTTACTCACCCACTCTTTTAGTGGCCACAATTTAAGTCTTCCACTATTTTACTCACTACAGTTTAAGACCCTCAACCATTTAAACTCTTATAGTTTATGGCTCCCAAACTCTTTTAAATGCCACAAAGAAGAACTGGGAGGTGAGGGAGGCGGAAAGGAGAGGGTTGGAGAAGGGAGGGAGTGAAGGAGGGAGGAAGTTAGAAAGATATACTGATTCATCAGCCATCAATACAGATTAGTAGGTAAACCCCAAAGCAGTTCCCTTGTGTAGCAGTTCACCTATGTGTCAGCATCCCTGTGCTAGCATCCCTCAGCATTTCTCATTCCTACCTCCATTACAACCAAGCAGTTTCAGGTTCCCTTAGCAGCCCTCTCTAGTTATAAGCCAGAGTATAATACAGCAGTCATTGCACAAGAAATAATTTCCTCAGTTTACTTCTCTATTTCACTTCCCCAGGATCACACAGCTGGGAAGTGTCTGAGGCCAGATTTGAACCTAGGACCTCCCATCTCTAGGCCTGGCTCTCAATCTATTGCATACTCAACTTTTAAGTAGTGTGTTTATACTTTTGGTGATTAAATCTAAAAAATAGGCAGGGCTTACAATTTTAATCTTCATAATCAGAGGAGAGTTCATTTTAATCTTCACATTCATGAAATCGAGTTTGTTGCTCAAGAGTTTCCACTTACCCAGCTAACTTGCTAAGTTGAGTCTGGACTGGAAATTAATGGGTTCCCATGGATGTCTCACTTCTAGAGTCTTCTAGCAGATGGCATAAGCAGCTAGAACTTTGCATCTCGCTAGGGCCTCCATTTATGTCAACTAGGAAAACCAGAGACAGGTTCTAAATAATTGGCTGCCACACAGAGTCAAAACTCTGGGGCTCTGGGGCCAGTGTCTCTGAGAGAATCACTGCCAAAGATGCTTTTCCAAAGAATACTAGAACTTGGGGACTTATATATTTTTTGGAGGAATATAGTACAGCAAAACATACTGACTGGTTTCCAGCAGGCTTGGGAAAGAGGCTGTAGTTAGAGGCTGGGGCATCAGGGAGTAGCCTAACTTACAATGAGTACAAAAAGGACAGTTGCTGCCAGGTGCTAGTTTTCCTGGGAATGGATCTCTGATACTGCTAAGACAAAAAGGGTCATTGAGGATTGAGTATTTCTATCATTTCTATTCAGGACATTTAATGGATGCTTAGTGATCCCTTGTTCTAAAACCAAGTTCCCAAGGGACAGAGGCAAACTAGGGACTCCCAAAAACCCAGGTGACAGTAACTTCCACCATCGGTGGAAGTTCAGCTTTCTGTGGTGAATTCAGTTAAGCCTATACTCTAAGACAATGGGCAGCTAGATGATAGATAGAGTGATGGGCCTGGAATCAGGAGGTCTCATCTTTGTGAGTTCAAATCTGGCCTCAGACACTTATGAGTTGTGTGATCCTGGACAAATCATTTCACCCTGTTGGTCTCAATTTCCTCATCTGTAAAATGAGTTGGAAGTTGAAATGGCAAATCACTCCATTATCTTTGCCCAAAAAATGAAGTCATAAAGTGTCTGAAATGACTGAATAGCAAAACTCCATCACAAACTTGCTAAAGCACTAGTTATAATTTTTGTTTATCAATTTAGAGCATTTTCTTCCTTTTAAGATTTTTTTCTCATGATTTTCTCATCATTAAAAAAATCAATCAATGAACAAACTGGTAATAAAAATGAAAAGAATAAAATAATCTCCACTTGCAAGGGGCCAGCATTCTAGTAGATCTAATGGATTTTGAGCTGAAAAGGACCTCAGAAATTCTGTAAACCCAACCTCCTGTTTTTACAGATAGGAAACTGAAATCCAATCTACATCAGCAACTTCTTTAGGAACTAGAGGCAGCTAGGCAGTACAGTGGATGGAGCTGGGACCTTGGGAATCAAGAAGAGCTGTATGTTCAAATCCACCCTCAGACGTACACTAGCTCTATGATTCTACCTCAGTTTCCTCAACTCTAAAATGGGGATGATAATAATAACAACCACCTCTTGGAGGATTAATTGAGATCGTAACTCTATTTAGCACGGTACCTGATCTTCAGAGATAACCTTTAATAAATGTTCTTTTCCTTTCATTCTCTCAGGTCACCCCACAAGTGTATAGCAGAATGGCTTTCACAGGACTAGAGAGCTATTTCAAGCCTCTGGCTTTATTTTTCTATCTTATTTTTGGAACAGCAAATTTCTTCTAAGCCTTTTTTTTTCTACAGGAGAGAAGGAGAAAGGGAATAGTCATTTATATAGCATCTTCTATGTATCAGGTACCCTATTCAGCAATTTACATTTATTATCTCATTGGATCCTCACAACAACCCTGGGAGGTAGGTGCCACTATTATCCCCATTTTATGGATGACAAAAGTGAGGCAGATAGGTTAAGTGATTTTCCCAGAATCAATAGTTAGTAAATGTCTGAAAGCTAATTTGAACTCTTGATTCTAGGTCCAGCAGCAGAATTATTGTGCAAAGAATCTTGGACTTTGAGTAGGAAGATCAAACTTCACATCTTGATACTCCCGTTAATTACCTGTGTGACTTTAGGCATACACTCAATGTCTCTGGGCTTCAGCTTACTCATCTGTAAAATGGGCATAATAATACCAGCATTGCTTAATTCCTCAGGACATTTTCAGGTTCAAATGAGATAATATATAAGGATCAGTGGCAGAGAAATGTTAAATCTCATTATTCCATAGATTTTGAAATGAAGCATCTCTTTCTTTTTTAAGTAGAAAGAAATAAAAAGATTTTGTTGGGATTTAAACATAGACTCTCCTACTTATAAGGCAGGAGCTTTACCCAGCTAAGCCTCAAAACCTTATAGATAAGAACATTAACTTATGATATCCTGCTTTAGAACTTTATATGTAAGTGTCAAATAGTAAAAAGCAAGCCTTTCAATACCCTGCTGGGATTTGAACCCAGGAACCCCTATTACTCAGCATGTACTTTAACCAGCTAAACCATAAGCACATCCAAGTCTTAGCCTTAAAGGATTGAAATGGATTTTGAAACTTTGCCATTGGCTTTGCTCCCTAACACAATCGTTATTTTACAGAATAGTAGTATTTCCAGGGAGAAAGAGAATAAAATGTCCGGGAGGTGGCCACTTTTAATTGTTTTCTAATTTTTTTAATGAATAGAATTTATTTACAAGAGTCTCAGCCCCTCTCCCCTACCCACATCATAGAAGGCATCACCGGGGAGACAGAGATAGAGATCATATCTTTCATTTTCCATTTCTCAGTTCACTCTCTGAAGTTGACATTCACAATTTATTCTTCCAGGATTAGCTCTGTAGCTGTGGGTGATGCTCTCTTGATTCTTCTCATTTTGCTGCTCATTATCCTGTGTTGTTCTCTCCAAGTTTTTTTAAGTTAGCTGGCTCATTGTTTCTTCTGGCACATCTAATTTAGTTATGTTTTATTTTTTAAACCCTTAGCTTCCATCTTAGAATCAAGACAATGTGTTGGTTCCAAGGCAGAAGAGCAGTAAGGGTTAGGCAATGGGGGTGAAGTGACTTGTCCAGTATCCAGTATCACACAGTTAGGAAATATCTGAGTTTATATTTGAATCCAGAACCTCCCATCTCTAGGTCATCTGGTGGTCCTCCATAGAATTTATTTTTAGTTGTGTTTTGGTCTGAGAATATAGCAAAAATGCTGGCCTTTTTGTGTTTAGCAAGTGGGTTTTTGAGAAGTTCCACTAAAATCTTAATTACAAAATCATAGAATTTAGATTTAGGAAGGACCTAGCAATCTGCTAGTCTAATATGTAAGTAAAGAAGGGAGAAAAGAATAGGATGCTCCCACATACACCCCCAACTCAGTTGATCAAGTTATGTGGGAAGAAATTTAGTGTATTAACAAGGCAATACCCCCGAGGTCCCTTTTTGAAGTATGAGTATCTCTTTGAGGGAATCCCAAAGTCCCGTGATTGGCAAGACAAACCAATTGTGAGTTTCCAGGGCTTTTAAACAGCTACCCGTTGGATGAAGCTGAGGAGACCCAAACTGAGAGATCCTACAGGCTCAAGAGTGCCTTGTAGAAGAAACCTTGGGAGGGAACTGGAGGAAGTTGGGATTGTTTGTTCTTTCCTCCTCTCCAATCTCCATTGGTTAATGCATCTGGCAGTTTGAGGGGTCATTGGTGAGAGGAAATTCCAGGCACAATTGAGGGAGCCAAGACACAAACTCCAGATGAACATGGAATCAGAGAGATAGTCATGGAGAGAGATGGCAGCTTCGAAGCCTAGGATTTCTGAGAAGAGACCCCAACTATGGAGAGGAAGAGACCCTGGGAATCCAGCATGGGAACTCCAGCATGCGGGCCCTGAAGTACCAGGGGCTGTGAGTGGCCTTTGACCCATGGATCACAGGCTCTAAATCTAAACCCATTCTAATCATGAATATTGTGTATATTTGGGGGAGAGTACAGCATTGTCGAAGGTTTTTGAGTCTGTGTGCCCCTAGGGCAACTTCAAGCTGTCAGTGATTGCCACCCTGTATGACCCAAGAGTCAAAGGAGGAAGTGCTTGCTTTGGGCAGTTGGACAGAGGGGCGGGGCATGCAAAAAATGTCCTTGGGTGCTAGGAAGAGGGGGAGTGGAGCAGCTCCAGCCTGTGTTTCAATACTTTACCAACATTGTCTTTTAGTAACTTAAAAAATCCAACTATTCTTTCAGATTAAATACCTTTGGCTAAAAGCTAATTGTGCCTACTGACCCTGTTAAGTTAGCATTCCAGAGAAGAATTATAATTTTAGAAGTATAGTCTCACATGGTCAGCCCTAGAACCCAAGATGGTAGCCATCTATTGGACATCCAACCTATATAAATGGGAGCACAAACCAGGGGAGTCACCATAGCTTCTCTGTAACATTCCTGGTAAATGGTTATTCCACTCTGCTCAAAGACTTCTGGACTGGGTATGCCCCATCAAGGTGGAACCTTCTATTGGGGGCATCTCTCATTGTTAAGAAGTACTTCTTGTGGGCAGCTAAGTGGCTCAGTGGATGGAGAGCCAGGCCTAGAGATGCGAGGTCTTTTTTTTTTCTTTTTGGTGGAAATCAATATTTTATTGTGGCCAGAGTCCCATGTTGGGTGGTTCAAAGAAGTTGCTACCAACCCTACCTCTGGAATAGAGCCAGGGCACAAGTCCTGGGTTCAAATTTAACCTTAGATACTTCCTACTTGTATAACCTTGGGCAAGTCACTTCACCCCCATCACCTAGCCCTTGCTATTCTTCTGCCTTGGAATTGTAAAAATTAAATTTATATCTCTAATAATAAAAATATTATAGTTTATGAGGTTTATTAAATGATCGTTAGAAATCAAGGAGTAAAGAGGATACAAAATAAAAACCATGTGCCCATGGACGGTTATCCATTTTTAAAATCCCCACTTACCACCATCATTGCTGATTGCTGTATCATCCCCAAAAAAGAGAGTGTGGGAGGAATTATCACCAGTTAAATACCAATAAAGTGATCCTGCCAATGTGGAGACACAGGAGAGATTATAGGGAATTTTGGGAAAGTCAAAGGTTCAAAATCTCCATTTATACAGAACGAATACTCAGTATTGATTCCAAGATGGAAGGTGAGGGTTAAAAAAAAAAAGTACTTCTTGATGTAAGACCAAATCTGTGTCTATCAATTTTACTATGCCACTTTTCTAAGTTCTTTTGCATTTGCTAAGTTCTTTTGTGAATTGTATTGTGCCCATTGGTTAATTGTCCATAGAAAACATACCAATAGTGGCTAGGGAGCTTTAGAGCTTAGAAGGGTGATCAGTCCCCTAGAGACCTGACCAGCAAACCTGTGAGGATGAAGTTGGTGCCCAGAGGAAGTGATATAGATAATTTTCTATTTATCCCTAATACATTTCTTTGTTGTCACCATTATGTATACAATAGTTTAGTATGGGGAAGGTGGCTTCTATTTAGTATTCACTTTAACAAGAGAGTAGCAAAAATGTTCTGGCAGTTTCCACTTTCCTTTTGTGTTGTTACTTTTGTTCTGTGGTGTTGTTTTAAATGAGATTTGGTTATCTTCTCCTCCTCCTTTCCCTCCTTCCCCTTCCTTCCCACCTTCCTACCTTCCCTCCTTCTTCCTTCCTTCCTTCCTTCCTTCCTTCCTTCCTTCCTTCCTTCCTTCCTTCCTTCCTTCCTTCCTTCCTTCCTTCCTTCCTTCCTTCCTTCCTTCCTTCCTTCCTTCCTTTTTTCTTCCTTCCTTCCTTCCTTCCTTCCTTCCTTCCTTCCTTCCTTCCTTCCTTCCTTCCTTCCTTCCTTCCTTCCTTCCTTCCTTCCTTCCTTCCTTCCTTCCTTCCTTCCTTCCTTCCTTCCTTCCTTCCTTCTCCTTCTTTCTTTCTTTCTTTCTTTCTTTCTTTCTTTCTTTCTTTCTTTCTTTCTTTCTTTCTTTCTTTCTTTCTTTCTTTCTTTCTTTCTTTCTTTCTTTCTTTCTTTCTTTCTTTCTTTCTTTCTTTCTTTCTTTCTTTCTTTCTTTCTTTCTTCTCTTCCTTTCTTCCTTCCTTTCTTTCTTTCTTCCTTTCTTCCTTCCTTCCTTTCTTTCTTCCTTTCTTCCTTCCTTCCTTTCTTCCTTCCTTCCTTCCTTTCTTTCTTCCTTCCTTCCTTCCTTCCTTCCTTCCTTCCTTCCTTTCTTTCTTCCTTTCTTCCTTTCTTTCTTTCTTTCTTTCTTTCTTTCTTTCTTTCTTTCTTTCTTTCTTTCTTTCTTTCTTTCTTTCTTTCTTTCTTTCTTTCTTTCTTTCTTTCTTTCTTTCTTTCTTTCTTTCTTTCTTTCTTTCTTTCTTTCTTTCTTTCTTTCTTTCTTTCTTTCTTTCTTTCTTTCTTTCTTTCTTTCTTTCTTTCTTTCTTTCTTTCTTTCTTTCTTTTTCCTTCTTCTCCCCCTTTTTCTTCTTTATATTTAATCACTAAATTTGAATTGTCTTGCTGTTCACCCAGCACACCACCATCATTAGTGGAAGAACTTTGAGGGCAAGTGCTGTCTCATGTTACATAGGCAAAGAAGTATTTAAGTAAACAGAACATTGGACCTTTAATCTGGAATCCCTCAATTCAAGTGCTGCTATGTAGCCTTGGGCAAGTCATTTAACTTTTCAACCTCCATTTCCCCAATTGTAAAAAGGACAAATGAATAGCATCTGCTTCCAATTTATTGCCCATCTCTGCAAAGAAGGGGTTCCCTCTTCAGTTTTCAATGTCCTTAACCAATTATTTCTTCCCTAATTCTTAGAAACATGCTCAGATATCCCCCATCATCAAGGAATCCTCTCTAGGAGACTATCATTCAAAACCTATTTCTATATTATGAATATTTGAACTAGAGTGATCATTTAGAGTCTGCATCCCCAATCATATCCTGCTTGGGGTTTTCTTGACAGAGATACTGGAGTGGTTTACATTTCATTCTCTAGCTCATTTAACAGATGAGAAAACTGAGGCCAATTGGTTAAGTGACTCGCCTGGGGTCATTAAGTATCTGAGGTCAAATCGGAATTCAAAGATGAATCTTCTGGACTCCAGGTTTCATTGCGCCACCTAGCTGCCCAAAGCAGGATGTAAATTTCAGTGATTATGTGGTTTTTATCTTTGTATCCCATGTGCCTAGCACAGTGCCTGGCTCTTAATAAATTTTGGCTGATTGACTAATTGATCTAGTCATTATCATCACCATCCTGCCATTCTTAGTATTATCATATTTCTCTTTCTCATGTTTTTTGTTTTTTGTTTTTTCCTGTTGTGAGCTTGGGGTGGGGTGGGGATAGAGTATATAGCATGGCAGAATAGCTCTGGCAGTGGAATCCTACCAGGGGATTCCTGCCTCCATCTTCTCCAAAGTCCTGCTTCCATATCTTTTTTCTATCATCTATGTATCTATGTACCTATTCATCCATCTATCCATCTACCCACCCAGCCACCTAACCACCCACCTATCCATTCATTCATCCATCCATCCAACTATATACACATACACATATATGTATATTTATATTTGGCTTCAGAGTCAGTAAGGCTTGAATTCAAGTCCTGTTTCTGATATAAATTGGTTTTACAACCCTGGGCAAGTCACTTAAGGGATTTCTAAGATTCGAGGTTACTGAGGAGGTATAGACCTGCATCCATGGAGGGAGTTTCCACAGCAAGTACACACACTCATGAAATCATAGCTCTAGATCCACCCCCAAATCTACTCTCTTGTGAAAACCTACTGGTTTATCCTTAATTTTATTTAATATAAAGGAAGATATTCATGATAATGTGCCCTGGATCCCATCTTCCCGCTAGGCCCTTGCCCTCCAAACATCCCTTCTCTCCCATTTTTTTGTTTGTTTGTTTTTTAAGAAATGTCTTTGGGGCAACTAGGTGACATGGTGGATATTGAGCCAAGTTTTGAGTAGGAAGGACTTGGATTCAAACTTGACTTCCTAGCTGTGTGACCCTGGACAAGTCACTTAACCCCAATTTCCTAGCCCTTGTTACTCTTTGATTTAAAAAAAAAGACAGAAAATAAGAGTTTAAGAAATAAATCAATAAAACAAATGTCATCCACATATTTTATTTTAACTCCACCTACATTTCAGTGAGTTATCAAATGAAATCACATCTGCAAAGTGAGTTGCAAATTATAAAGTGCCAGCCAAACACTAGTGGGCACATTTCCCAATGTATTCTCTTCCCTAGCCCCTCCATAAGAACCATCCCACACAATGGTGACAAAATTGCAACTTGGAGTGTGCCAAGCACAGGTGGTCTGGGTGCCACAGCCAAGGTACACAGAGGGTGGGCCAGAATTGCAGCTTTCCCTAACCTCTGACCCTTGTTGGATCTCAGGAGTTCTTCCCCTTTGCTCTCTCCTTCCCCCATCACCCATTATACCCTTCTGATGCCAGACATAACGATGACGATGAAGATGAAGTCTGACAGGGCGTTTTAAAGTTTTCTAGGAGTTTTATGAAGATTAACTTATTTGCCCCCTCACAAAAAGCACCCAAATGCTGCAAAGGATTTGTGTTCTCCAGGATCTGTGCCATCCATATGGGTCAAGCCTTATCCTTGGGCTCTGATAGGGTCCACCAAAGTGCTAGAGGCCTTCTTTGCTTTTCCTTCACGTCCTCAGGATATCCGTGGAAATCACAAGCCTTCCATCCACTGTCCTTCACTCTTGTCCTCTGACTAGCTCATCCTTTCTCCTTATTGTCTATTTCCCTGATGGTCTTTGGCTTCTCTTGTTCTTCCAAGTCCTTCATTGGTTTGGGCTTACAACCCTGGGAAGCCAGGTAGAGTATTATGGATGATAGCTCTGTTCAAAGGTCAGCTTCTGTCTGGGCCATCGCTAGGGATTTTGGAACCCTGGAACAAGGGCCACAAATCACACCTGGGATAAGTGGAGGGTTCAGTTGAGCAGAAAATATACACCATGGGGTGAGGGGAAAAGGCTTTGGGTGAGAAGGCTGCTGGATCCCAGGAAGGAGAAGCAGAGAATTAGGAATGGGGGAAAAGGCTCTGGACTCCATCTGATAACTTCTTATCCAAACTAATCATGGGGCAGTTAGGTGGCTCAGTGGATTGAGCATTAGGCCTGGGGTCAAGAAAACCTGAGTTCAAATGTGGCCCCAGATGCTTCCGAGCTGTGTGACCATCGATAAACCACTTAACCCACATTTCCTAGCCTTTATTGCTCTTCTGCCTTAGAATCAATACTTAGTATCAATTTAAAGACAGAAGGTAAAAATTTTAAAACTGTAAGTTAAAATTAGCCATCAATGTAAAAATTAAAATTAATGTACAATGATTTAAAATATTATATTTTAAGAAATTTATTAATGATCATTAGAAATAAAGGAATAAAAAAGTAATAAAATAAAACCACATGCCCATGGCTAACCTACCTGTTCAAAAAGCCCACTCCACCAAGTAGTGACAGGAAGCAAAGAGCCCCAGACCAGGAACCCTACCCAACATATGTCCCTGTCTTCATCACCATGTAGTGACAGGAAGCAAAGAGCCCCAGACCAGGAACCCTACCCAACATATGTCCCTGTCTTCATCACCATGTAATGACAGGAAGTCAGTGGGCTCTTGGGAAATGCAGTTTTTAGGGTAACAGATTTCCAATTATACATTCCCCCTGAGATCTGGTGGAAGACTGATCTCTCCAATGGATCTTGTAAACATAACCAACTTTTAAATTACAATAAATTGGGATAAAAGGGGAAAGGAACAAAACCAATGATTTCTAGGTGCATTGACAAAAAGCCAGTTAGGAGGCAGTCTCCTTCTACATAAGAGTATACATACAAAACAAAGGAATTCAACACCACACAGTTCAAATTACCACATCCAAAAGTTCACTCTGGATATTCTGGTGCAGCTTGAGGTCTGTGGAGGCTTCTTCATGGAGCCTTCTCCAAACAGTTTTCTTTCTGGATTTGGAGAGGTAGCATGTTTTTTATCCTAAAATTACCCTGAAAAAGAATTTAAACTTTGTAGTATAGCATAATAATATGTTCCCTCCTAAGGAGGATGTTGAAAAACACAGGGATCACTTAGGGATGCATGGCTGAATTATGAGGTATATGAACCAATTGACAAAACAAATAAAAAACATCAAAAAATCTAAATAAAGAAAAAATAATTTCTGGATTAAATATAGAATATCAAAGTCTTATGTGTAAAAATTCTAAGTAAAGGGAAACAAACCTATAACAGGTCCTTGAATCAGGGCCCAATTAAACTGATTTATGTAATTATGTACTTACCCAATCAGTAGCTAGGACTACAGAAAGTTTGCCACACTATGAAAGACTGAAAAGGGATTAGATTATGGGAGCCAGGAAGGCAGCCAAAGTGAGATGCTTGTTACATTGTAGGACAAGGAAGACCTGCCTCTGACATATGTTAAACAATCTCAACCTCAAACCCCAAACAAGTTCAAGTCCTCTTGACTTGGCGTAGAAGTTCATCAATCCTACCTAGATTGGTTTGGTTCTCTTTGACCTTGTACTCCTTGGCACTATATAATGGCTCTTTTGTTTCCTTCTTCTGAAATCAGACAGAATCATTAAGCAAAGTCCCATAATTTTTAAACAATCAATAGCATAATTTTTTATAGTCTAAAGCTTTTTGCGTATGCATTGACATTAGGGCAAATGTATTTTAAACTTATATTACTGCAAAATCAAAAACATTAAAGAAAATCTTCTCAATGCTGGTGACATTCTTTAAATACAAAAAGGAGAGAAAAATACAACTCAAATACCATATTTCACATGCAAGGAAAAACAATAATAAAAAAATTTTAAAAATAAAAAATATATAACTTATAATCAGTGACACATTATGTCAGCTATGGAGAGGTAGAATACAAAGGTTTCTCACCCAAAAAATGAGATCCATTTCCTTTTTTAAACTTGGCCATGAATCACTGTATGAGTGCAAATGATTTTCACAAAGTAACAGTTTTTTTTATAAAGAACAGTTGTACAACAGGGAATGCACATTCAAGAAGTATCAAAATTCCCAAAGTTATAATAGCCCATTTAATGACAATAGCAAACAAATCCACTATCATTAGGATTCACATGAGTTTTCTGTGTGACCTTTAAAAAAAAAACAACCTTAGAAGCTAATGGATAGTTATCACGAGTTTTTCAGGTGTAGCAATCTTTCAACCTTGGCCGAGATTATTATTTTTTTTAATCTTTTATTGCCATCATTACAAAATGTGGTAGAGGAGTCTAGAAAAGACACAAACCTCTGTATTGATCATGTTGGGTCTAAAAACATCAATAAGAATCTAGATCATTCTGGTGGAAGGTTAGAATAAGCTGAAGAGTTACAAATGGGAGATGCTCCCTCTTGGGAACTATCCAGGGGTATCATGTCCTAGGAACAACTTCCCAGCTGCTCTGGTATGAGACTGTTATGTCTCATCCATTACATTTTTACAAATGCAGAGGTGGGGATTATAATAGTGCTATCGCATTTCACTTCATCTACTAAATGTATCCTTTACCTCTTGTTACAAATAACTCAGAGGCAGGCAAATGATTAGTCAGAGTTATTGGGGAAAAATCATATCTGAAGACCCCTGTGAATTTTAGATTTGCTCCACCCTGCTTAGTCTTTAGAATTCTAGCAACCAGGAATGTATACACCCCCACTTAAGGATTAACTGTAGGGGAGGATGGCCTATGACTGACATGTGCTAGCAAGTGACAAATCAGAAATAACTGACTGACCCCCTGGGCTGTCCTAAGCCAAGCTTAAGCTACCATTGATACATGTGAGACACAGGAAGAACTGCCTATATAATTTGCGTCTCTTCCTGTGAGTGCTCTCTCAGTGGCATTGGGAGCACTCAGCGGCGTTTTGGTGTGCTTGCAGCATTTGGCTCTGTAGCGTGGTTTAGGTGAGGTATCTTCCCTGAGTGACCTTAGTGAGTGGTAAGGCTGATTCCTCCTTTCCTTGACCTCCTGAAAGGCACTATCCTCCGAGGAAATCCTCATCTTGGTCTTGTGGCTGGAAGCCGAGCTAGATTTAATCTTCTGAGAAGGCCCCTTGGCTGAGGCCTCTGAACTTCTCTTGGCTTAGGCTAGGCCAGAGAAATCTTATACCATTTCCTCTCTCTCTTCTTCTTAAATTTCTTCCTACTATTTAATTAAAACACCATAAAAATCCCAAACTGACAAGTATTTTATTGGGATTAAATTTAAATCCCTGCTGACCACTAATATAATATATTCATTCAGCAACCCTAATTTTACCCCTAGCACCCCTTAAAATTAATTTGAGATAATTCACTCATTAAATTCTCCAAAGGTTGTTAACCAGGTTGATGGAGTACATCCACCATCTATGCGACAATTAACAAATGCAAAAAGGCAGAAAAGGCTTTTAAGGCAACACGTGATCTTCAATATAGTGACAAGGGTTTGGACAAGATTTTCATAGGTAACAATATATCTAATAGCTAAAACACAGTAGACTAAAATGGTTCATTGTAATGAACAGTATTGATCAGATTAATATATGAACTTAAAACAACAAAATTAAATCTTAAAGCAAATCATCAGTAAAATACAATAAGATACAGAGGCTTTAATAAAACAATGGAGTCTAAAAAGGTTTTAAAAAAATTCCACCTCCAGACTCTTTAAAGTTCCTTCCCTATCCATTTAAATCCCTTTTGTCACACTGCTGGGATCTCCCATAGTGAGAGAGAATTTCTCACTGAACACAGTGTGGAGGAATTCCAAATTGGATAAATCTTAGATCCTGGGTAAGCTCAAATGGCAAAGGGTTGTACGGAGATGAATTTCTCCCCTGAATTTCAGGCAAGATAATCGTAAGGATCAGTGCACCCAGGAATTGTATGAAGGAAAAGCATCCTACAACTAGGAACTCTTTGAAATAGTCAAGGTACTGTTTTTTCAAAGAGTAAGTCATGCTTGCAATTTTACTTCCTATTTGGAAGAGTAACCTTCCTTTCCCTTACCCCTTTGGGTATAACGCTAGGGAGCAGCTTGCTTCCCCTGCCATTTGGACAGGGAATTAGGGGGCTAATTATTACCTAAGGGAAGTACACCCTAGTTTTTACCAGCTGCCCATAGAGCAGCACCAAGGACTCCCATCTTGTGTGTTCTAAAGATGTGGTGGCAGCAACCAGCAGCACAACAGGAACAGCAACAGCAGCCAGAGTGAGAGGAGCAGGAGGAGCAGGAGGAGGCTGGATCTGCAGCAACACCAGAGGCAACAGGGAGGAATACAGATGGACTTGAGAAAAGAGACTTATCCCTTCTCCACCAAGAGTCACTCAAACTAAAGCTGATGAGTGAGCAGGGCGGCTGGCAGAAAATGGGAAAGAAAAACTGGCAGGAGCACAGCTATAGCTCCAAAGAGAGTTTGAAGTTTTCTTGGAGTTCTCAGTGGGGAAAAGGGGAGGGGGGCAAAAATCCGTGGCAGGAGAAAGGTGGCTTAAAAATTTGAGAATTCTTTCTCCAACTTCAGTGGTTGCTATCATTGTAAAAGTAAAAATTAGCCATCATTGTAAAAATTAAAATTAATGTATAATAATTTAAAATATTATCTTTTAAGAGATTTATTAATGATCATTAGAAATAAAGGAATAAAAAGGTAACAAAACCAAACCATGTGCCCATGGCTAATCTACCTGTTCAAAAAGCCCACTCCATCAAGTCGTGACAGGAAGTAAAGAGCCTGAGACCAGAAACCCCACCCAATATATGTCCCTGTCTTCACCACCATGTAATGACAGGAAGTCAGTGGGCTCTTGGGAAATGCAGTTTTTAGGGTAACAGATTTCCATTTACACAAAACCCAACTAATTACACATATTTTAATTTTATTTATTTAATTAATGTAGAATATTTTTCCATGGTTACATGATTCATGTTCTTTCCCTCCCTTTCTCCCATCCCCCTCCCGTAGCCAACAAGCAATTCCACTGGGTTTTACATGTGTCATTGATCAAGACCTATTTCTATATTATTAATATTTGCTTAAGGTGATAGTTTAGAGTCTACATTCCCAATCATATCCCCATTGACTCATGTGTTTAAGCAGTTGTTTTACTTCTGTGTTTCTACTCCCACAGTTCTTTCTCTGGATGTGGATAGCATCTTTCTCATAAATCCCTCAGAATAGTTCTGGATCATTGCATTACTGCTAGTAGAGAAGTCTATTATATTCGATGGTGCTACATGTATCCATCTCTGTACAATGTTTTCCTGGTTCTGCTCCTCTCACTCTGCATCACTTCCTAGAGGTTGTTCCAGTTCACATGGGATTCCTCCAGTTCATTATTCCTTTGAGCACAATAGTATTCCATCATCACCAGATACCACAGTTTGTTTAGCCATTCCCCAATTGGAGGGCACCTCCTCATTTTCCAATTTTTTGCCACCACAAAGAGTGCAGCTATGAATATTCTTGTACAAGTCTTTTTCCTTATTATCTCTTTGGAGTATAACCCAGCAGTGGTATGACTGGATCAAAGGGCAAGCAGTTTTTATAAAATAGTGGATTTTTGTCCCAAAAGCTGGGGTCTTTGGGTTTGTCATATACTGTCTTGCTGAGGTCACTTATCCCGAGTCTATTCCACTGATCCTCCTTTCTGTCTCTTAGCCAGTACCAAATTGTTTTGATGACCCCTGCTTTATAATATAGTCTGAGATCTGGGACTGCAAGGCCCCCTTCCTTTGTATTTTTTTTTTCATTATTGCCCTGGATATCCTTGATCCTTTGTTCTTCCAAATGAACTTTGTTATGGTTTTTTCTAAATCAGTAAAAAAAATTTTTTAGGAAGTTCCATGGGTATGGCACTAAATAGATAGATGAGTTTGGGTAGGATGGTCATTTTTATTATATTGGCTCATCCTACCCATGAGCAGTTAATGTTTTTCCAATTGTTCAAGTCTAGTTTTAGTTGTGTGGAGAGTGTTTTGTAGTTGTGTTCATATAGTTCCTGTGTTTGTCTCGGGAGATAGATTCCTAAGTATTTTATTTTGTCTAAGGTGATTTTGAATGGGATTTCTCTTTCTAGTTCTTGCTGCTAAGCTGTGTTGGAATTATATAGAAATGCTAATGACTTATGTGGGTTTATTTTGTATCCTGCAACTTTGCTAAAGTTGTTGATTATTTCGATTAGCTTTTTGGTTGAATCTCTAGGATTCTTTAAGTAGACCATCATGTCATCTGCAAAGAGCGATAATTTGGTCTCCTCCTTGCCTATTTTAATGCCTTCAATTTCTTTTTCTTCTCTAGGCAAGCAGTCTTTTAATGTCCTTTGGGCATACCAACTAATTATATTTACTAACCTAGAAGAAGCAAAAAGTCCGGGGTTCAATCCCAGCCTCCCTGAAACACTGATATACTAGCTGAATAACTTTGGGCAAGCTGTTTAACCTAGCTGCAGAAGAATTGCCAATCTGCATGGGTAGAGGGAGTTTTCAGTTCCAAAGAGATCACTTGTTTCATCTCACCCTCCCCCCACCAAAATTCTTGCTTTTTAGGTAGATGAATGAAAAATAATGTGTAAATGTCTATTATGTGCCCAATACTGTAATAAAACCCTAGAGATTCTAATAGAAAATAAGATTAGCCCTGGAGCTCACATACTAACTGAAATAGACAACACAAGGATCGTTCAACTGTTGGGCAAATGGAGAGACCATGTGAGACTGGAGGGCCTAGAATAGATGGCAAGACCTTACCAGAAACATTATCATTCGTGACTGTCCATTCATTCAAGTGGTATAAGAAACCATGTCAGGGAGTGAGAATAGAGGGGCCTGGGACCTATGATGGGAAGAGGAAGCTGAACTCTATTATTTCTATCCAATAAAGGATTATTAGTGCTCTGGACCAAAGGCCTGATCACCCTGCCCCAGTAGCAGGATCTACTGGAATGTCATTGGGGTTGGGAGTCATCCTAGCCTTAGGACAATCCAATGAGTTGAATTGCATACATCTTTGAGGGAAGAGGTTATCCAGTTGGGAGCCCCTCATTCACTTGCTTTCTCAGAGGAGTCCTAGCCACAGAGTGGTTCTACGAGTCTTGGAGACTGCATACATCCTTGAGGAAATAAGGACCTACCAGGTTGGGAATGGGGCTATCCAGCTGGGAACCCCAAGTCTACTTCCCTCTGAGGGGAGTCCAAGCCACAAGATGGCGCTAGGAGAATGGAAGACCTTCAGATTCTTCTGGAAAGTGAAAATCACCAAATGGGGAAGAAAATTGTTTATGTGCATTCTATGTGGGGTTTTTGTTTGTTTTTGCATTATAAATGGACTCTTTATATGGGATTTCTATCTTGTGGGAGATGGGTGGGACCATGGGATTATTGATTTTATATATATATATGACTTCTGACTGCCATGCTTCCTAGATGAACACTGAGGCTTGTGTTCCAAACTATTGGTTTTGGAGTTCATTGATTGTAACTAAGGAATAATGCTATAAAGGAGAGCTAGATCCTTAAGCCTGTCCAAAAGTCTCTTGATGCTACAAAGCATCTGCCGTAGACCCTGTGAAAACACCACCAGGGACAAAGGAACTACTACCAGGTGTAACAAAGTCTCAAGAGGAAGATGAGTTCATCAACCCAATCAGGTATCTGAGGGACTCATCTGTAGGCACACGAATGCATCCAGAAGCTGAATCTGAGATGGAAGGGGCCTTGGAGGTCACTGAATCCAAACTGTACCTGAGCAACAATCTAAGAAAACCATGGATCTTTTCTTGATCAGTCATGTCTGAGTCTTCATGAAGCCATTTGGGGTTTTCTTGGCAAAGATACACGAGTGGTTTGCCATGTGCTTCTCCAGCTCATTTGACATATGAGGAAACTGAGACAACTAGGGTTAAGTGCTCAGGATCACCCAGCCAATAAGTCTTGGATTCAGGAAGATGAGGCTTCCTGATTCCAGGCCTGGGGCTCTGTGCACTATCATACCACCTAGCTGAGGACCCTTAATGTTGCAAATGATGAAACGGAGGTCCAGAGAGGCCATAAGATTTAATGCCGGAAAGGAACTTTGAAGCCATCAGGTCCAACTCTCTCAATTTACATAGGAGAAAACTGAGTCTGAAGAGTCGAAGTGAATTGTCATATAGCTAATAGGCAATCAAGAGAGGATTTGAACCCAGCTTCATGATTAGAAGTCCAGTGCCCTATCCATACCCCAACATGAACTCTCCACGGTCTTCTAGCCTCTGCTTGTAGACCTCATAAAGGAAAGCTCCCACCTCCTGGTGCATTAGAATTTCTTTAGAATAACCTTAAAACTTGCCTCTGCAGTTTCTCTTCATGGCTCATTGTTCTGGGATTTGGGGTATGCCTGGAAAGTTCTTCACCATCCTGGGTGCCGTCCTTTGTGCTTTCTCGCTTATCAATGCTCTTCCTAAGATATGGTCCCCTTGAAATGAATACAATGTGTTCTTTTTTTGAAAATTTTATTTAATTAATTTCGAATATTTTTCCATGGTTACAAGATTCATGTTTTTTCCCTGCCCTCCTCCAACCCCCCCCCCCCATACCCAACACACAATTCCACTGGGTTTTATACATGTCATTGATCAAGACCTATTTTCATATTATTGATATTTGCACTAGGGAGATCATTTGGAGTCTACATCCCCAATCATATCCCCATCAACTCATATGATCAAGCACTTGTTTTTCTTCTGCGTTTTTACTCCCACAGTTTTTCCTCTGAATGTGGATAGTGTTCTTTCTCATAAAACCCTCCAAGTTGTTCAGGATCACTGCATTGCCACTAATGGAGAAGTCCGTTACATTTGATTGTGCCACAGTGTATTAGTCTCTGTGTATAATGTTCTCCTGTTTCTGCTCCTTTCACTCTCTGTCAATTCCTGGAAGTCATTCCAGTTCACATGGAATTCCTTCAATTCATTATTCCTTTGAGCACAATAGTAATACAATGTGTTCTAATCAGGGTAATGTATGGTGGGACAATCAACTCCTTATTCTTTGAATATGCGTCATTCTTTATATAGCCCAAATTGCATGGGCTTTTCTGGCTGTCCTATCACTCTCAGGAATTTTACTTAGCTTGCAGTCCGCTAAAACCCCCAGATCTTTTTCTGATAAACTGCTATTGAGCCATCTTGAACAATTGATTTTTTTGAATCTGAGTGTGAAATGTTTCCTTACATATAATCCCAATTAAATTTCATCTGATATTGGGCTCAACATTCTTTATAGATCATGATTGTATTAGTCCAGCTGTCATGAGTAGCCCTATGAAGTGTGTTATCTATGCCTTTATCCATTGTAAGGGGGAGAGATGGGATTTTTATAAAAGGTTGGACTGTATTATTCAAAATTAGGGTCTCTAGGAATTTAATTAATTCCAAAAAGAGGTTTATTTACAATTTATTTACAAAATATAGAAAGAGTGAAATAGGAAATCAGAGAGAGGATAGGGTAAGATATCTAGCCTAAACTCTAAGTATTTTGCTCTGACCCCTGGCTCAACACAGGCAGGGGAGTTTAGTCCTTAGCCAGAGAGGCCTCAGCTTTTGAGCCAAAGACCTGGGGATACAGGGAGGTTCTCTCAAGAGGATAGCTCTCTCCTGAGGCTAGTCTCTTCAAAAAATCCAGGAAGGGAGTTAGCTCTTTTCACTCACCATGTCAGTCGAAAGGGAGAGATTTAAGAACAGTCACACTAAGTCCAAGGTCTCAGGTCCAGTAAGCAGATTCTTCACCAGCCTCCAACTCGAACTCAGAACTCCAGAAGAAGCTGCCATCTTTCTGAAGATCTCAGACAATTCTTCCATGAATCTCAAACAAATTACCTCCACAGGAAGTTGTAACTCCCTTTTAAAGACACTTTCTTTTGTGTCACTTCCTGTGCCTTCCACCAATTTTTACTTCTACCAATTACTGTTGAAGCTTTGCTTTAGGACTGCCCAGGGGGCAGTCAGTTTGATTCTGATTCGTCACCCACTATTGCACACTTGGGTCACAGACCTCCCCCACTCAAGTGTAAATGAGGTGTTTACATTTCTGGTGATTAAATCTAAAAATGGGCAGGGGAATTAATTTCATTTTCACAATCAGGGGAGAGATTTAATTTAATCTTCACACCATCATTTATAAATATGTCCAAAACCACATGACTGAGAACTGATCCATGGAATCCCACCAAAGACCTTCCAACATGACTTCAAATCTTTAGGGACCACTTACTCTCTGGGACCAGCTATTCAGTCAATCCAAATCCACCTAACTGGCATTTTCATTTAACCAACATCTTTTCATCTTTGTCCATAAGAATAACATGAGAAACATCATTGAATGCTTTACTAAAATATATCTATATCTATGTATCTCTATCTTTCTCTCTCATTCTTTCACTCTCTATCCAACCATCTACCTGCTTATCTCTCTCTCTAATCTCTCTCCATCTATCTATCTATCTATCTATCTATCTATCTATCTATCTATCTATCTGCCTGTCCATCCATCTGTCCATCTGCCCATCCATCCATCCATCCTTCCGTCCATCCATCTGTCTTTCCATTGGCAGGGGAATTAAGATGGCAGCATAAAAAGCACAGTGAGCTCTCTCCTAAAATTCTTCCAAGCAGATTTAGAAAATGCACCAGACTGAATCTTGATGGAGAAATCCAATGATGAGTCATTTGTCCAACCTAGACAGGCATAGGGAGGCAGAGGAATCCGTGGACACTGAAGACACTGGAGACAGGATCTAGTCAGGATCATGCCATGGAGAGCACTCCAAATCCCCATGATGCTGTACCCACCCATATCTGAGCTCTCAAATCTTGTGTAGGATATGCAAAACCGAGGTGACAACTGGTGACTTTGTCACTCACTATCCAGTTCTGGGGAAGAGATTCAGAGTGGACTGAGGAAGGGGCTTGGGCAGAGGGGTGGCATTTCTGGGTAAGGAGCAGTTGGGGGTTCTGTACTGTGTACCAAGAAAGAATGAATTCACAAGTGAGAAACAACCTAAAACCCAGGGGTGGAGCAGGGTGTCAGTTCCACCTTCTAGCCTAATCTGAGTCCTACAGAGGAATGACAAGAGCAGGGATCTCAAACCAAAGACAAGCATACAGTTCTGTCACTCTGAACCTGTGGGGGTTCTCAGCTGGCCAATGATGGCTTAGTCCAGCAGCAGGTTATTATTGCCATACCCTAACACAGATCAGAAACTTGCTGAGTTCAGACCATGATGGAAGTAAGCAGACTTTGCCCTGGATCATCAATCCCTTTGGAAGCCCTGTGAACTTGCAGGTCTGGAATCTCAGCTGTCCCCATCCCAGGTTCTAGGAGAGCACAACTTCCTGAAATCCATGGGGGGGAAGAGCATAGATATCAGATGAAGGCAAAATGGAAACGGAAAGACTCTATTGAGCATCTCCTGTAAGAAACCCAGTGCTTAAAGTGCTCAGTTTAGCAACTTGCCCATCCTGTCCCTAAACTCCATGGTTCCTGGACCTCATCGGTGTATGCTTGTGAAACATGGAGGGCATATCAGCCCCATGCCAGGAATCTGAATGGCTTCCATTTGAATTATCTTAGAAAGTTTCTGAAGATCACGGGCAAGATAAGATCCCGGATGCTGAGGTCCTTTCTTGAGTTCAATTGACAAGCATTCACATTCTCCTGCAGAGAGTGCAACTCCATTGTCAAATGCCAAACACGGGAGTGCCTAAAGGACTATTTTTATGGAGAGCTCACAAAGGCAAGCTTTCACATGGAGGTCAGAAAAAATGATACAAGGACCCTCAGGGTCAATCTGAAGAACTCTGGTATTGATTGCAAGATCTGGGAGACACTGGCATGGGACCATCCAGCATGGTGTGCCCATATCAAAGAAGGCTGTGCTCTATGAGCAAAGCAGAATTGCAGTAGCTTAAAAGAAACATGAGTTTTGCAAATTTAAATCTCTTTATCCCGAATGTTCATGTGAACTGTTTATGTCTGACCTGTGTAGAGCCTTCCAAGCTCCTACTAGTCTGATCCACCACAACTGGTGACCTTCTACACACTCATAGTGACGCCATTTTGATCCTCTTCAAGTACAAAGCACAACATATTTCTTAGATAAAATAGTGGCTCCTTTCTTTGGCATTTAGAATCCCTTACAATCCAGCTCCATCCTATGTTTCTGAAATTATTATTATTCCTTACTTTCTTTTTTTTTAAAGCTTACCTTCTGTCTTAGAATCAATAATGTGTATTGGTTCCAAGGCAGAAGAGTGGTAAAGTCTAGACAATGGGGGTTCAGTGACTTGTCCAGGGTCACACAGCTAGGAAGTGTCGGAGGTCAGATTGGAACCTAGGATCTCCCATCTGGCTATCATTCCAGAGCCATCCAGCTTCCCTGCCCCCTTACTCACTTTCACATACTCTTGGGTCTACTCAAACTGGTCTACTTGCTCTTTCTAGCAAACCACATTACTTCTCCCAACTCTGCATGGTTTTTAAAATATCTCTCATTTCCCCAATTGCATATAATAACAATTTTCCACATATATTTTCTGACATTATATGATCCAAATTGTCTCCCTTCTTCCTTTTCTTCCCTCTTCTAGGAGATGGTAAGCAATTTGACCTGGGTTATACCTGCGTATAAAACATCTGCATGTTTTCCTTGACCATCCTCCATGCCTGGAATGCCTCTTTTCTTCATTTCTACCTCTCAGAGTCCCTTATTTCCTTCAAAACTTAATTCAGATTTATCTTCTATGTGGAGCCTTTTCTTACCTCCCTTACATGCTTCGCATCTCTCCTCCAACCACCAAAATTGCCTTGTGTTCACTTTGTATATAGTGTGTATTTCTTTATATGTGTGTATTGTTTTCTCCCTATGGAATGTAATCTCCTTGAAGCCAGAGATTGTTTTGTTTTGAGTTTTGCATCCCTACGTGATACTTGGCACATGATGGAGGCTTAACAAATGCAGACCAAATTTACTAGTTGCTCTAATATTATGGTATTTCTAAACCCAAAGATAGATTTGTGCAAATTTGTTGACCTACTAAGTGTAGAAAACACATTGCCATTTTGATACTTTGTAAGAGGCACCTGAATTTCCTTTGATACTTCAAAAGCTCTGATTTCCTTGATACCAAAATGAGCTAACACACTGCATTATAATCATTTTTGCTGCCTCTACAATCTTACCAATGAAGGACAGCACTACCTCTATTGGTACAGATGGCAATCCATCTAATTGTTCTTAATTTGTGGAGCACTTGTCTTTGCTCTGTCATCCATCCTCCTGAGAGAATCTGTCTAAGGCACCGAAGACTTGACCAGACCTCCCATGACTGGGTCCCAGTGCCACCTTTGGGTTGTCCATTTGTTATCTCTGCCTCTTATTAAAGAATTTGCCCACCTCCTTCTCTAGTCATACATTTCCTGGCTTATGACTATTGAACCACTCTGAAGATATCATCCTTGGCAATATGCTCCCACCTCTTCACACCCACCAAAGAACTCTCCTTTGCCTTTTGAATTTCCTACCATTTTGATTCTGCTAATCCAGGTAAAGAAGCTAGGAAAGGGGTCAATCTTTCACTCACCCAACAGAGTAATCCAAGAGTCAGAGTCCAAGTAGAAGCTGAGCTCCAAGCCCATGATCCAAGCTGTAGTCCTAGCTTCTGGAGAGACTAGCTTCCAACTCAGAGGAGGCCACATGGTTATTCATGGTCACTTCCAGCCTTCTGGTTGAGAGCTAATCAATCTCTGCCTGGATTAAGCAGACCTGGAGTAAAACATTTAGGTTGATAGGATAGATGACTTCTCCATCTCCCTCACATTTCTTTTCTTTATTATTTCCTTTCCATTTGTAAATATTTGTAAATAAATTTTTGGACTCAAGATATAATAAATACTGGTGACCACATAATTTCATATAATCATTGTCCAGCCATTAATTTTAACCTTTACACAACTCTGTTGCCCATATGCAGTTCTGGATCACAGTTCCATGATGGACAAGAGTAGTGCTGGTTGGTCACAAGGGAGCAGGGGCCCTAGTTACAGCTGCAAGGCCAAAAGGAATGTTTGCAGCTGCAGGGGACCAGGGGCTCTTCTTTGGGAAATACAAGAGCACAGTACAGGAAAGCAGTGACCACATCTAGCCCAGGGTTACACCATCTCAGAAGCACCAAAAATTTGAAAATCCCCAAAATTAGCTCTGAAAATAACAACACAATAAAAGGTTGAAGTTTGAAATATGCCCCCTCCAACTTCCAACCCCAGGTGAACAGAGCCCAACTTTAACATAAAGTTCTAAGTCTAGAAAGAGACTAGAAAAATTAACAAACAACAAAATTGGAATTTGAACAACAAAAGCTATTGTGGTGGCAGGGAAGCCCAAGGTATAAATTCAGAAGACAATGTAAAAATAACTATACAACAAATGCATCAAAAAGAGATGCTAATTGAACCCAAGCCAAATGAGAAGTCCTGGAAGACTTAAAGGAAGAGATAAGTGTGGTAGAGGAAAAATTGAAGGAAGAGAAATGAGAGTGATGCCAGAAAATAATGAAAAAAGAACGAATACTTTGGTAAAATAGACACAAAAAAAATTGAGGAAAATAATATCTTAAAAACCAGAATTGCTCTAATGGTAAAAAAAGGGCCACAAAATTCATTGAAGAAAAGAGCTGTTTAAAAACAGAAGTGGTCAAATGAAAAAGAGGTACAAAATCTCAGTGAAGAAAACTATTTATAAAGAACTGTGGGATAGAAATATAGAAGAAAAACAACTACTTGATCACATGGTTCAATGGGGATATGATTGGGGATGTAGACTCTAAACAATCACCCTAGTGCAAATACTAATAATATGGAAATAGGTCTTGATCAAAGGCACATGTAAAGCCCAGTGGAATTGTTCATTGACTATAGGAGTGGGGTGGGAGAAGGGGAAAGAACATGATTTATGTAACTATGGAAAATATTCTAAATTAATTAAATAAATAAACTTTTTAAAAAATTAGGATTGGACAAGTGGAAACTAATAAGCCCCTGAAACATCAAGAAATCATAAAACAAAGTCAAAAGAAAGAAAACATTTAAAGATATGAAATATCTAATTGGAAAACAATTGATCTAGAAAATAGAATGAAGAAAGACAATTTAAGAATTATTGGACTACCTGAAAGGAATGCTCAAAGAAAGCACCTATGCATATTTCAAGAAATTATCAAGGAAAATTGCCCTGAAATCTTAGATCCAGAAGATAAAATAGAAAATAAAAGAATCTATTGATCACCTCTTAAGATTCCAAAATTATATAGCCAGATTCTATTTGTTTGTTTGTTTGCTTAATTTAGAATCTTTTTCCATGGTTACAAGATTCATGTTCTTTCCCTCTCCTTCTCCTACCCCCTCCCATAGCCAATGAGCAATTCCACTGGGTTTTACACATGCCATTGGTCAAGACACATTTCTATGCCATTAATATTTGCACTAGGGTGATCATTTAGAGTCTATATCCCCAATCATATCCCCATCAACCCATGTGATCAAGCAGTTGTTTTTCTTCTGTGTTTCTATTCCCACAGTTCTTCCTCTGAATGTGGATAGCATCTTTCTCATAAGTCTCTCAGAATTGTCCTGGATCCTTGCATTGCTGCTAGTAACAAAGTCCATTACATTTGATTGTGCCACAGGGTATCAGTCTCTGTGTATAATGTTCTCCTGGTTCTGCTCCTTTCACTCTGCATCAATTCCTGAAAGTCATTCCAGTTCACATGGAATTCCTCCAGTTCATTATTCCTTTGAGCATTATAGTATTCCATCACCATCATATACCAGAATTTGTTCAGCCATTCCCCAATCAGAGGGTATCCCCTCATTTTCCAATTTTTTGATACCACAAAGAGTATGGTATAGCCAGATTCTAAAGGTCAAAAAGAAAATGCCTTAAGCAGCAAGACAGAAACCATTAAAATATCATGGAACCACAGTCAGAATCACACAAGATTTAGTGGCTTCCACAGTAAAGGAGCAGAAGACTTGAAATACGGTATTCTGTAAGGCAAAAGAGCCAGGATTACAACCAAGAATAACATTCCCAGAAAAACTGTGTATAACTTTTTGGGGGGCAGAGGGACAGGGGGATGGATATTTAATAAAATAGAGGTTTTTCAAACATTCCTGAAGAGCTTAAGAGAAAATTTGACATTCAAACACAAGACTCAAGAGAAGTATAAAAAGGTAAATATGAAGGAGAAATCATAAGGGACTCATTAAAGTTAAACTGTTTGCATTCTTGTAGGGAGAGATGATACATATAACTCCTAAGAATTTAATAATTTTTAGAGCAGTTTTAAAAAGTTTATATAGACAGAGGGCATGGGTATGAGTCAGAATGATCTCCAAAAAAATGAAGGAGTGAGAAAGAGAGATGCATTGGGAAAGGGGAAAAGGGAGAGGTAGAATGAGGAAAATTTTCCCACGTGAAAGAGGCACTCAGGGAAGAGCTTTAACAATGGAGGAGAAAATGAGAGTGTGGGGATAATGCTTGAACCTCACTGTCATCAGAATTGCTTCAGAGATGGAAGGAGATATATACATTCAGTTGTATATGGAAATATAACTCACCTAAGAGGAAAATAGGAGGGGAAAGAAAGGGATGGGGGTGGGAAGGATAAAAGAGGACACATTAAGTGAAGCAGTGGTTAGAAGCAAAATAGACTTTTGAGGAGGAATAGATAAAAAGGGAGAGATAGGAAGAAGCAGAAGATAAGGGATGGAAGAAAATACACAGATTGTAATCATGACAGGGAATGTGAATAGAATAAGCTCACACCCAAAACAGAAGGAGATAACAGAATGGATTAAAAACCAGAAACCAAAAATATGTTGTTGACAAGAGACACATTTGAAGCAGACACATACAGAGTTAAAATAAAGGGTTGGAGCAGAATCTCATATACTTCAGCTGAACTAAAAAAAGCAAAAACAAAAATAGACCTAATTAAAAGAGAGAATCAGGGAAACTACATTTTGCCAAAAGGAATCATAGACAATGAAATAGCAACAAAACATTTTACAGTTAACTTCTCTGATAAAGGTCTCATTTCTCAAATATATACTAAGAATGGAAGTGAGTCAAATTTATAAAAATAAGAGCCACCATTCCCTAACTGATAGTCAAAGGATATAAACAAGCAGTTTTCAGAAGAAGAAATCCAAGCTACATATAGTCATATAAAAATGCTCTGAATCACAATTGATTAGAAAAAGGCAAATTAAAACAGCTCTGAGGTACCACCTCATACTTAAAAGAAATGACAAATGTTGGAAGGGATGAGGGAAAATAGGTACATTAATGAATTGCTAGTAGAGTCGTGAACTGATCCAATCATTCTGGAGAACAATCTGGAACTAGTCCCAAAGGGCTGTAAAACTGTGTATATCCTTTGACCCAGCAATATAACTACTATGTCTATATCTCAGAATAAAGGGAAAAGGTTACACACACACACACACACACACACACACACACACACACACACACACACACATCAGTTCTTTTGGTAGAGGTGAAGAATTGGAAGTCCCACAATTGAGGAATGATTGAACAAGTTGTGGTGGTGGTAGTAGTCTCTCGGTGACTGAGAATGACGATTGTCTTTGTGCGTTATTATCTATTGATGTACCCTCATGTGGCTTTGGAGTCCAAAGGCTGAGGTGCACAGTTTGTGGCACATGGGGCATGGGACGCCAGTTGTTACGGGAGATGCGGGTGTGCCCTGGTGTCGGCGTTCACGTCGCTCATCTTCAAAGGTGATGGCGGCATGGTGAATGTGGGTTCGCCAGCTGCTTCTGACAGAAGCAGCGAGTTCTAGTTGCCTTGGTGTAATGCCAGCCCACTTCAAGTTGGACTTCAGCTGATCCTTGAATCTTTTCTTTGGTCGACCTTGTTTCCTGAGTCCAGCTGACAGCTCACCGTAGAATACCTGTCTTGGTATTCGCTGTGGGTCCATGCGGATGACGTGTCCAGACCATCGTAGCTGGGTTTGTTCAACTTGTTCAACTCTTCTCCTGTCACTTGGTACATATTTTGTTTGGTTTTGATTTGCTATCCATAACTCTTTTGGGAAGGATTAGGATCAGTAGTAAGATCCTTAGAAGAAAGATCCTAAGGTCAAAGGTTATGAACAATTTTGTAATTTTCCTTTTTTTAGTCATTTTATTTCATAATTCCAAATTCTTTTCTAGAACATTTGAATCAAGGAAGACACTACGTTTTCTTTTTCCACAATCTTGGGTTTTTCTTAAGTAGAAGTTGACAAATCCAACAGAAAGATAAGAAAGAAGGAAATGAGAGATGAACAAAATGTTGGAAAAACTGGATGTAAAAGACCTATGAAGAATTTTGAATGAGAACTGTCAAGAACATGCATATTTTTTAAGAAATAGGCAGCATATTAAAATTGATCACACACTTAGGCTAAGAGCTTGCAAACAAATGAAGAAAGGCACATGTGCTAAATACTTCATTTACTGGCTATTTCAGATAGACTATATAATGAAAAATGTATTGAACAAAATATATGAAAAAACATTAAAGGCTGAAGAATGATAAATCTAAAAAAAAATTTAAATCTAAATAAAAGCTCAAATAACAAGTGGGTCCAAGCCCAAATAAATCACAGAAATAATTTTTAAAAATAAAGAAATAGTAATAAGATAACATGCTAAAAGTTGTGGGATATAGCTAATGTCCTTTTTAGAAGAAAATTTATAAATTTGGTTGCTTACATTTACAAAAGGAAAATAAAAGAGGACTAATGAATTGAGAATGTAATTGTGCATGTTTGTATTGTATGAAACGTAAACAATGGTTTAAATTAAACAGAAGAAAATGCGGTCCTGATTCTCAAAGCTTGGAAGGATAAAATCAAGAAAGAGCGTGTGAAACAAATATTGAATGTATGAAAGATAAACAGCAAATTAATAATTCCATAACCATTATAAATGAAAATTTGAAAATTAAAGGCAATGAAAAATTTTTAAATGAACAAAACAACTTTTTCTTAAAGACTAACAAGCTATCATGAAATGTGATTCTTTTAAGAAAAGAGCAAAATCAAATGAACAAAATCAAAAAAAGAAGCCATTCACAATAAATGCAGAGGAAATAAAGAAAACCATTAGAAAATTCAATATTGAATTATAAAAGAACAAAACTAAAAGTGTGAATGAAAGGGACGAATGTACAAAAATATACCAAAAAAAAAAAAACCAAATAAGTTAACTTATCTAAAATTTAAGAAAAAAATAAGTGAGCAAAGTATAAAGATGTTTCTGGGGGTGGTGGGATGGGTGGCAGAGAGCGGAAAGTTCTAGTCCTGGTTTGTTTTACAAGTGATTTCTGTCAAACATTAAAAGAATTAATAATCATTTTTCTTTTCCCTTAAAACCCTCACCTTCCATCTTGGAATTAACACTGTGTATTGGTTCCAAGGCAAACAAGTGGTAAGGGCTAGGCAGTGGGGGCTAAGTGACAGCTGGGAAGTGTCTGAAGCCAAATTTGAACCCAGGACCTCCCATCTCTAGACCTGGCTCTCATCCACTGAGCCACCCAGCTGCCCCCAATCCTTTTTCTTTTAATGCAAACTTTCAAAGATAGAGTAAGAACCAAAAACTTTCTATAAGAAAAACATGGTCTTGATGTTCAAACCTAGGAAGGACAAAGCTAAGAAAGAACTATTGAGGCAAATATCAATAATAATGAACCTTTATGCCAAAATAATAAATGAAATGCCAGGAACCAGATTACAATGTATCAGAATTTACAGTAACCTTTTTGCCAGATTTTTTGTCCAGGCATCCAGGGATCATTCAACATTAGGAGAATAATTACTATGATAAATCAAATTAATATAGAAAAGCAGCTCGGTGAAATGGATAAGGCACAAGACTTTATGTCAGGAAGACCTCAGTTCAAATCCTGACCCAGATACTATCTGTGTGCCCCTGAACAAGTCACTTAATCTTAACTTCTCTATGCCTTAGGTTCTTAATTTATAAAATGAGAGAGTTGAATATGCTGGCTTCTGAGGCCCCTCCAGCTCTAACTCTTTGATCTTATAATAACAAAAATGACTAAAACCACATGATTATATCAACAGACACAAAAAAAGTCTTCAATAAAATATTGTACTCATTTATGCTTATAATTTCACCCGCACCAAGCCTGGGGCAGCTAACATATTTTTTAATAATACTAAACTAAAAAGCATAGGAAAAGACTTTTCTTAATACATGATTAAAGTCATGTACTTTGAAAATCACAATACAGTCTATAATTAAAAGTATTCTTTAAAATCAAGATATAGCATAATTTGGAATGAAGAAATATTGTGAGTTTTCCTTACAGGTCAGTGAAGCAAAGTTTCCACTGTTTTATGTTTAATTCTTAACTGACAAAAATACTAGAAGTTTCTTTGAAATGATACAAGTTTCACTACTGTAGTAAAATAAGAAAAAGAGTTTGTACAAATTAGTTATTGGCCCAAAAAAGGTCAAAATTACCTCATTTTGCCAGGAACATTCTAGAATAATTTACTTAGAAAATAATTTCCTTACTTACAAGAATAATTTACTTAGAAAACCATAGAGAATCAACCAAGAAAATTGAGACAATTAGTATGGATTGTGTAATTGGAAATTTTGTGCCTTTGAACTACATTTCCCAGGAGCCCACTGACTTCCTCTCATTATGTACTGTCATAGATAGGAGATAAATAGGGTGGTCTTCCCTGGCTAGCTTTTTTCCTTCCTGTGTTGGGATGTTGTTGGAGTGGGCTGTTTGAGCAGGTAGATTAGCCATGGGCACAGGGTTTTATTTTGTTACTTCTAGTGATCATTAATAAATCTTATAAAATATATTTGAAGTTATTGTATTTTAATTTTAATTTTTACAGGATACAGAATAAATCTATAGAAATAATTAGAATTCTCTCTATAATTAACAAAAACCAGAAATAAGGGACAAAATGTAATACAACTTAAACATTAAACAAATTTAGTATCTGGCCAGTAATGTGGCAAGAAACACACAGAATCAATACAGATAGAAACTACAAACAGACTGCACTGAAATAAAGAAATCCGATTCATCAAACATTTGTGTCTATTATAGACATGGCTTTGGGCTAAGCACCAGGATAAAAGTAATTAAAATACTTTTCCTCTAAGTCTTGTTTATTTAATTGATTCCACGGACTAACTTCTATTTTTTTTTTTTAATGGAAAGACACTTGGGATGTGGTTGTTTATTGGGAAATGGCACATCAAATAAAATTAAAATCAATTAAAAATCTATTTTTAACTCCCTTTTGGATGATTTTTTTTTTTACATTATCAGTCTAGTTGGCACATAATTGTACTTGGTAGGTTATGATCATTCTTTTTTATGCTTTCTCTATTATGACTTTATCTTGTTTACTTTTTATTTGTTTTTTTTTTAAACCCTTACCTCCCATCTTAGAATCAATACTGGGTATTGATTTTAAGGCAGAAGAGTGGTAAGGGCTAGGTAATGAGGGTTAAGTGACTTGCCCAGGGTCACACAGCTGGGAAGTGTCTAAGGCCAAATTTGAACCCAGGACCTCCCATTTCTGAGACTGACTCTCAATCCACTGAGCCACCCAGCTGTCCCCTTCACTTTTTATTTGGATAAAAACTTTTTTCAATGAAATATTGGAGAACTTATATGAAATCATGCAGAAGAGATCCTAAAAAATACATACAATTGCTAAAATTATATAAATGGAGACAATTTTAAATGCCAGCAAAAGTCAGAGTGACTCTGACTTAGTACTTCATTGAGGCTTAAAGCATTAAAAAGTTTTCCAGATCCTGCCTGAAATTACGAAAATATTGTTTTACTAAAGTGTTTTCAGTGGTTGTCCGCATCAGAAGTCTGTGCGTGTGTGTCTGTGTGGCCACACTCCGTGTGATGTACTAAAACAAAATTTCTCAATAGCTTTTTTAAAGCCATGTACACAAATGCGGACATTTCAAGGCAGAATACCAGCCTCCCCAAAGTAGGGGGTTTTCCCTATCACACCAATAAAAATAGGCAAACTCAACAGTGTTTTCACTGGCTTAGAATCTAAATTCCAGACTGAGCGAATGTACCTCTTCCCCCTTCCAGAGATGGTCGAGCCTGGAGAATTGGATGTACTCAAACACTGTTGATTTGTTGGTGAGTTGCTGACCAACTTTTTCTTCCCCTTTCCTTTTGTTCCTTGTTAGAAGGGCTGCTTCTCTGAATAGGCATGCAAGAATACATTCAGAAATCTTGCATTTTGTTCTTTGTTATAAGGGATGATTCACTGGGCAGTGCTTGGCACCAGCACGTGGCACAATACCTAGCACATGGTTAAGTTTTTTTACTTCTTTTATATTTTATTTATTACTTTTTAATTTAATTTATTCATTATTTATTAAATGTTTATTGATTGATTGGTAGGAGAGGGAGAAGTTTGTAGATAGAAAGAAAAGTGATGTAAAAGCCAAATCTATATGGATAATTATTTTAAAACATTAACGTAAAGCAGACTTTGAATTCTGTTGATCCCATATCATGGTGACAGGATTCAGTTCCCCTTTTAAAAAATCATTTTTATGACACAAAATCAATCTCATTCGCTCACCTGTTAAACAGCTGATGATTTCCTGTTGGGTTTTGCTCATGCAGCATCACATCCCTCCCAGGATCCAACAGCAATCTCGCTTAGATTCCCCTCAACCGTGGCATCGATTCTCCCTCCTAGCGGTGTGGGATGGAAATGTTTCCCATACTCATCACTGATCACACCTCATCCAAATGTGAATTCAAGAAATGACTTCCAAGTGATAGGCTCCATCCCCTGGCTTCCTAAGCTTTGAGAGAACCATTGGCGATTTCTTGGTAATATTCTGCTTCAGAGTTTCACCAAAGTTTTTTTTTTAATTTTATTTAATTAATTACTTTATAATATTTCCCATGGTTCCATGATTCATGTACTTTCCCTCCCCTCCTCCCATCCCCCTCCTGTAGCCAATGAGCAATTCCACTGGGTTTTACGTGTCATTGATCAAGACCTATTTCCAAATTATTGATATCCTCAAAAGCTTTTGGTCACTTCTTAAAATGATTCCTACTTCATCCAAGTAGTTTCCAAAATGTTCATCTTTGAACATTTCCTTTATCTGAGGAGCCGCGAACATTCCCTCTTTGACGTTGATTTAGCTGATTCTTGGAAAACTGTTTTCCAGTGAAAGAAAACCTGTACAGTTTTGATACATTGCCTTGATAAAACAATATCCAGGAAAGCCCCTCAAGCTAGCTGAGGCATCCCTTTGGCCCACTTGGGATTCGCCCCCTGCTGCTGATATGATGAGGATAAAGGATGGAAGGGCCACATGTAATATGTAAAGATGATAAGAAAATTCTTTTAAGATCACCCATAAGTTGCCTTGCTATGTTTTCTTGCCTAGAATATTTTTCCCCCTTTTTGAGGCCAGAGTCTTTAAAGAGAATCATTTTGGGGGAGGGGGAGGGTTCTACTGTACCACTGACAAAGAGAGAAACGGTACTTGGCAGGTCCAATAAAAGAATCGATGAGAATGTATAAGAAAAAGAGACAGGGGGCAGCTGGGTAGCTCAGTGGATTGAGAGCCAGGCCTAAAGATGGGAGATCCTAGGTTCAAATCTGGCCTCAGACACTTCCCAGCTGTGTGACCCTGGACAAGTCACTTGTGTAAATCTTGAAATTTCTCAGACTTGTGAATGTTAAAAATTTCCCCATCGGGGAATTCTCAATTGGAGCAATTCCCTACTGGGAACATTCCCCATTTTGATGTGAGAACTCGCCAGGATCAGAAATGGGAGGACCTCTACTCCACCCGTACTTAAGACTGCTTTAGGGGAGAAAACTCCTTGCTAAACAATGAAAGCTTATAATGAGGCAAGGAGTTCTTTGAGCCATGCCTGTTTTTAGAATTGATACAATGGGATGCTAGGTACCTATAAAGGTCAGGCAACTTGTAAACTTGCCAGGAGCAAAGAGGTGAAAACTTATTCAGAGGTTTTCTCTTGAGGGGATTAGTCGACTCAGCTGTGTTTTCTCTGGTTCAGACTTCCTGAGGGGATTAGTCGACCCAGCAGTGTTTTTTTCTGATTCAAACTTACTAAAGGGATTAAGTCGACCCAGCAGTGTTTTTAGAATGGGTTGTCCTTTGGAAAACATCTACAGTGATTGGTAGATGTAAGGACTTAGGGGAGGTGACATAGGAGAAAAACTCCTATATAAGAAAAAGCAGAATGTCTTGAGAAAAAAATCCTTTTGGAGGATCTCTGATGAGGATCACTTGGGAAGAACCTCTTGAGAGAGGCTCTAGAAAAGGGAAGGTCTTGGAGGACAATCTCTAAGGAGGTCTCGCTGGAGCTCCTCTGAGGAGACTCTGTCCCTCTGGAGGCTCTGGAGAGAGACCCTTTGAAACAGTCTCTGGCTGGATCTCTCTTTGAGGAGGTCTTTGGCTGGAACTCTCTCTGGTGAAGTCAGCTGAGATGGAGCTGGCCTGGTGTCACTAGAATCCTTGCTTAGACAGACCTTGTGGTGAGTGATGTAAACCTCAAATTTCCTTAGACTTATAAATGTTGGAAATTTCACCATTGGGATATTTCATACTTGGAAAATTTCTTACTGATAGTCTATTGGAATGGGAACCCCATTGGCATGGGATGTTCTTTCTCTTCCCTTCTTAAGATTACTTTAGGACAGAAACCCTTTGCTGAACAATGGAAAGGACTTTGACCTATGCTTAAGCATAGAACAGGAATTTCTTTGAGTCTTGATTGATTTTAGAATTGATACAATGGAGATAATTGGAATAAATCTCCACCCTATTCAGTCCTAATAGGATTGAGTAAGGGCTGCAGCCTAGATCAAAATTTAATTATTCCAATCTCTACCCTACTCAAGTTAACAGGATTTAGAAAGGGCTGTAGCAAAGGAGTAAAGATTTAATCATTTGAAAATATGACCTTCAACAGACATGTGCAAAAGCCAGAAACCTCTGGGCAGTCCTGGGTTAAGCTAGAGCCTCCATTGACAGGGAAATTGATGAACAGGGATTGGTAGATGTGAGGACTGAGGGGGAAGGTGGAAGGTTGGTCGGTGTGGTTCCTGTGGCTCTGAGAAGGTTTGCTCTGAAGGAAGCTGAAGGTGGGGGCCTCTGAGACTGTTTCTCCATTTTGGACACATGAGTGATAGGGACTGATCTCTTTTCTTTGCCCCAGCTATCTAAGGGCTTGGGCCTTTTGGCCTAGCCTAAACAGAAGGGGTATTTAAGCCCTATTCCCTTCTCTCCCTTTTTCTCTCTCTCTATCTCTAATTCCTTTCTTACTCCTATTGTAATTAAACTCCAAAAAAGGCTGACGGCTGACTTGAGTTTTTCATTTAGGAATTACATAGCTGATTCCTTGGCGACCTTAAATTAATATATATCAGTCTTTTAAAGTGATTCCCTTGTTACAGTGATAAAAGACTGACTGACTGATCTCTCTCTCTTAAGACTCAGGTCTAGGCCATGTTGGCTTAAGGCCCTTCATACTTATTCCTTTCTTACTCTCTCTCTTTCTTTGATTACTCATTGTATTATTAATTAAAATCTCTATAAAACCCAGTTGACTTGGGCATATTCATGATTGGGAATATATTCCCTGGCGACCACCTTATATTTGATTTTAAACAAACACTGTAGTGAAACATATTTCTGTGGTCAAATTTACTCACCCACTCTTATATCTATCACAATTTATATCTTCCACTATTTTACTCACTACAGTTTATGTCTCCAACTCTTTTAACTGCCACAGTTTACAACCACAGCAATTTTAAATCTTATACTTGACCCCCATTGCCTAGCCCTTACCACTCTTCTGCCTTGACTCCAAGACGGAAGGTGAGGGTTTAAAAAACAAAAGAAAAGGAAAAGAAAAAGAGACAAAATTAGAGCTGGAAGATAGATAGATGAATGAATGGTTTTTAAATGTCTGCTCTAAGCTAGACATTGTGCTAAGAGTTAACAAAAAGTTAAAAACAAAAAACCAATTCTGACCTGAAAGGAACTTATATTCTTTTTCTTCTTTTTTTAAATCCTAACCTTCTTTCTTAAAGTCAATTCTGTGCATTGGTTCCAAGGCAGAAGAGTGGTAAGGACCAGGCCATGGTCATTAAGTGACTCTCCCAGGGTCACACAGCTAGGAAGTGTCTGAGGTCACATTTGAATCCAGGACCTTTGATCTCTAGGCTTAGCTCTCCATCCACTGGGCTACCATACTGCCCCCAGGAACTTATATTCTAATGAATAACACCACATATACACAAATTAGTTTATACAAGATAATTAGAGCTAACAGAAAGTAGTCTTAGAGGGAAAAAAAACCCCTAAGTAACTGGGGGAGAGGGATTAGGAAAAGGCATCCTGCAGAGGGGTGCTCCTCAAAAGAACTTCTATGATTTATACAGATTTTGATGAACTCCCAAAGGAGATTCCATCCTTTTATACCCTCTTCATAATAACTGACACATAGTTCTTTAAGATTTGCAAGGACTCCACATTATTATCTCATCTGATCCTTACAACAACCTTGTGAGATAGATATTATTATTATTGTTGTTGTTACAATCATTATTATCTCTTGTAAAAGTGGTAAAAAGGGTAACCTGCTGATCTAAGGAACTTCCCACTGAGTTAGACCTACCCATTGGCTTTTTCCTGTGGGGCATGTGCCTCTGGACTCTCGCTAAAGAGCATATATATATATGCCCATATATATATATAGGCCCATTCATTCATTCATTCATTTGTTTATTTATTTATTTATTTATTTATTCACTCATTCATTTGTTCATTCATTCATTTGGAAAATTTTATTTAATTAGTTAATTTAGAATATTTTTCCATGGGACTATTCTTTCTGTCTGAGATGGGACCTTTTTTTTTTTTACTTTCCCCTCCCCATATTTGCTAGTTGTTTATTTTTATTTTGTTCTTTACTGATTATTTTAGGTTGAATTAAGCTCATTTAATAATATCAAGATGGCCCATACCTTGAGAATTGTGTAAAATGTTGCTTGTTGAGTTCTTCTAACTTTGTATTTGGGAACAATTGTCATCTCCACATCCACCAGCTATGGTAAGTCTGGGCCCCTTGCAAGAGACTTCATTTGGAAACTATCTAAGAACAGTGCTGAATACTCTGTGTCAGAGGCTGGCACTAGATAAAAAGTGCCAGACTGAAAAGTATGTGAAATTGATCACCTCAATGGGGGAGGGGACCCAGGAGTGGAATCCCGAAGGAGACTCTGGCTTGGAGAACAGGAGGGTCTCTCAGTCTTAAAAAGCTAAAGAGAGAAGGTGGGGAAAAGACTTTCTCCTGAGGGTTACCCATTTTTCCTGTTGGTGACTAGAAATCCTCCCTCCCCCCAACATTTCCCAATTGAAGGAACTTCTGAAGAGAAACCTGAGCATACTTTACCTCAGCTCCTGTTGCCAAGGGGTTTGTCAACCTGACTTTCTCTCAGGGGACTCAGGCTGCCAAGACCTGAGTTCCCTCTAAACTGGAGGAGGGAGGGGAAAGGGTTTAGATAGAGACAGGGACCCCCTTTTCCCACTTTCCTTTTCCAATTCTTCCCTGCCCATTATTCCTTTTGTATTATCTGATTGAGTTAACATTAAAAGTTATCTGTTCCCCAAGCTGAGTGTGAGTGAACGGATCAAGGGGAGACCTTTTGGTCTCAAGTAGTGGAGGGGGGACAAGAGAACAGCTTTAGCTAAGGAGGGAAGGCAGAAGAGGGAAAATCTTCAAACCCCCTCTCCTCTCTGAGCCAACCCGATACATCTGCTGTCTCACCTGAACCCTGCTTTGAGAAGGGGGTTCTCCTCCCTTTCCCCTTATCCATACTGAAAGTCCAAGCTTCCTCGGGGTACAAACTTCCCTCTTTTATCCTTTCTTAAGACAACACTTACTAGGACTCTGCTCAGCATTCAGAAGGTTGTTAACCATCCCACATGGACTGTGTTGAGATGCTTTAATGAAACAAGCACTCTCAAAGCTTAGGAAGCCAGGGGATGAAATCCGTTGCTTAAAAGGATAATTATTGGCCTTTTTCAGGGCATCTAAAAACTATTCAGAACTTAGGATATGGACAAATGATCCCCAAGCATCCCTGTTGCTTTTATGAGGAGAACAAATATTTAAGTGTGGATTGAGGTACTTCCCCTGGAGCAGGCATGATCTCTGACTCCTTTACTGTGATGGTTCTCAATCTGCCATCTGTGAATTTATTTTTATAATGGATTTGAAAAATATTTGATGTCCTTTGTAATTCTATGTGTTTTATTTTATGAATTTAAAAAACAGTATTCTGAGAATGGATCTAAAGACTTCACTGGACTGCCAGAGGAGGGCCACAACACAAAAATGGTGAAGAACCTTAACCTCTGGTGAGGGCACAAATTTTGAACTGTTGCTAAAGAGCATATGAACGTAGCAACTTTTGATTGGTTCATTGTTTCTCAAGACCAGAGCAGCATCAAACACCCGGGCCACTGAACCAGGAGGAACCTCCCCTTTCAGAAGCCTATAAGATCAGTTGAAAGTTTCTATTCATTTCCTTCTTTTCTAAAACTGCTTTATTTTTCAATTGCCAAGGATTTATTTTTTTTACCTGTCCCTTAAGAGATAACAATGGCTAAATTTTACAATAACAGACTTCCCCAAATGACAGAGCCCAGGAAAACAAATTCCCATGTTAGCCACATTCAGAAATCTAGGTCTCTTTCTGCACACAATCCCCCCCCCCCCCCCCCCCCGCCCCCATCTCTGGCTGAAGGCGAGAAGCATGGCTCCTCTCAATTATTTCTTTCAGACTCAGGGTTTATCACTGCAGAGATCTGAGTTCTCCAGTCTTTCAAAGTTATTTTTCTCTGTAATGTTATCATTGTGTCATGTTTTCCTAATTCTGCTTTGTTCCAATAATAAAAACAACTCATGTTATTGAGCACTTTCATCATGTTTAAGGTTTTGTCCAAAGCATTATGTAGGCGATGTCCTCTGATCTGCATCAGTTCAAAAAAGTCTTCCAAGGTTTCTCCAAAATTATCCATTTCATCATTTCTTATGGCACAATAATATCCCATTAATTCACATCATTTGTTCAGCTATTCCCAAATAGAAAACTTTTTATTTTTAAATGCTTACCTTCCATCTTAGAATCAATAGCGTTACAAGGCAGAAGGGTAGTAAGGGCTAGGCAATGGGTTAAGTGACTTGCCCAGGGATACTGACTCTAAGACAGAAGGTAAGAGTTAAAAAAAAAGGAATGTAAGCTCCTTGAGATGAGGGGCTGTTTTTGTTTTTCTTTATATCCTCAGAGCTTAGCATAATCTCTGGCTCATGGAAGACATTATTGACTTCATAGGACAAAGGAGAATCAGTCTAATTTCATCAGGGTGCAATGTGGGGGGCGGATACATCATCCTCTATTGTGGCATGGTACCGGTGCCCCGGAATAACTGATATCCATCTGGGGCTTAGGTTTGCTCCATTTTCCAAGAGAATTGATGACATCACGGCACGATGTCTTGACTTGCACATGAATTGGACCAAAGAGAGGCAGAGTTGCACAGTCATCAGTCTCCTCTCCCAGAGTCATTGAAGTCCAGTGACAATACAAAAGTCAGGACTACTGGCCATGCAATAATGCCCTTGACATCCTTTTGGGCTGTAGTGCACACCATGATCTTGATACTCAGTTGTTTATTTCTGCCTTACAATAAGGTAAATGCCGAAGGGATTATTAATTTTTTAAGCCATTTGGTTTCCATTTAAATAATCAATTCTAAGACAGAAGAGCGGTCAGGGCTAGGTAATGGGGGTAAGTGACATGCCCAGGGTCACACAGCTAGGAAATGTCTGAGGCCACATTTGAACCCAGGACCTCCTGACTCCAGGCCTGGTGAATCAGGTAATTAGTATATTGATTTTGCAGGTCAAAGTTCAAAGCAATTTAGTGATTAGTCCTAGGATACAGGTAGGACATAGGAGGCAAGTTTTGAACCCGGTCTTCCTGACTCCAAGTTTGTTCGAAACTCAATCACAGCTCACTCACACACTGTTCAACCACCTGAGCATTTAGGCTATTTCCAGCTCTGTTATCATTAGCTTTGAATAATTACCTTCATACAAATGTATCCCCCTCCTTTTCCTTGGGATTTAATCCCCAAAATGAATGACTCAAAGAACTGGGGCAATTTTGCTATGGGAGGTACAAAAGGAGCTGTGGGCTTGGTTTGCATTTATTTGCACTAATAAGGGCTGTAGAACAGAAGAAAGAGCTTGGAGTTAGAAGACCTGGGTTCCAGTCTCATCTCTGACCCTTCCCAACTGAGGAATCCTACAGCAAGATGTCAACAAACAGCCTCATTTTCTGTACCTGAAATTTATTAGCCAGTAAACATTTATTATTATAATGATAATTTAATTAATATTAATTTTTAATAAATTAAATTAAAACAATCATATAATTAATTAATATGTGATGAGTACTGTGCTAAGTTCTAGGGATACAAGAAGAGGTGAAAGATAGTCCCTGCTCTCCAGGAGATCATGATCCCATGGAGGAGATGATATGCAAATATATGCAAAAAAGATAGATATAAGATAAATTGAGGATGACCTCAGAGGGAAGGAACTGGCATTAAGAGGGATGGAGGAAGGCTTTCTGTACTTCTGGTACTTACCTTGAAGGGATATTATGAAGAAGGCTTTGTAAAATGGAAATGCAGCCTGATGTTATGGATAATATGCTTCACTTAAAAACAGAAATATCTAGGTTCAAGTTCTACCTTTCACACTTACTTGCTTTGTGACCAGGGCAAGACATTTGAACTTTCAGCTCATCAGTCTTCTCCTCTGTAAAATGGGAATAATACTAGAGTGTCTACATTGAAAGATTATGAAGGTTTAAATTTATTTATTTTTATTATTATTTTTATACTTTTTTATTGGATAAACTTTTTTATTGGATAAAATGAAATGTAGATTGAAAGATCCTTTTTTGCTTCCCTGTGTTTCTGTAGAATTGTAGAGGAGTTTGGCAAATTTAAAGGAGGCCATAGGGTTCAGTGGAAAGAGTGCCATCTCTAGAATCAGAGGATCTGCATTCAAATTCTGCCCAATACTGCCTGTGTGATCTTGGGTAAATATCTAGACATGTTGAGCCTCAGTTTCCTGACCTATGAGTTGGACAACTCAAACCCTAGGATGTTAAATAGATGTCAGCTATCAAATTGTGACCTATCATTACAAATAATAATAATGCCTGGTATTTATATGGCACTTGCCCATTGATAGGCCCTATTATTATTATCCCCATTTCACAGAAGAGGAAACTGAGGCTGAGAGGTTAAATGACTTGTTCAGGGGTCACAAAGTTAATATCTGAATCAAGATTCAAACACGTCTTCCTAACTCCAAGTTCAAATATGTTATTCCCTGGGCCATCATTGTGGTTTAGGGAGCATTGAAATGCATCATGACAGGCATCATGAACAAAGTGCTAGACTTGGGGGCCTTTGAATTCCTACCTGACTCAGAGGAAGCTGGAGTGCGTGCTCTCTCTCTCTCTCTCTCTCTCTCTCTCTTTTCCTTAATATCTTCCCTCGATTGTAAAATAAATTACCATAAATTCCATTCTGACTTTAGTAATTCATTTTTGGAATTTAGGAATTAAATCCCTGGTGACCAATAAAATATATTCAGTCCAACCATAAATTTAACAACTTGCAATCAGAGAAGCATAGTTTTACATCCCTCTTTGGGCACATGATCAGTGTATGACTTTGGGCAAATCATTTTACTTTTCTGAACTTGTTTCTTTTTCTGCAAAATGAGAATAATAATAATAGCACTTCATAATGGTGTGGGAATCAATTAAGACCATACATTTAAAGTGCTTTATAAAGAACTATAAAAAGCCAACTACTAATTCATATTATTTGGTTATAGATCATTTCCATTGTTAATTTTCCTTTGGATATTTTTTGTGATGTTCAATCATGCAAAAAATATTTTTTATTGCCTATGGGTTCCACTTGAAATGTCAATGTGCCATTGATCCCTCCAGTAATACCAGTAGCAGTGAGCTTGAGTCACCCTTCCTCGTCTCACCTTTGCTGATCTTCCTCCCTGCCTCCTTTATCTCTTCCTTGACCTCCTCTTCTTTAATGCAAAGGAAATCAGGGCAGAAAAAATGAGAACACAGACAACAGAACATCAGAACTGGAAAGGACTGAACTCTGGGCTAGGAGGGACAGATTTATGGATGCAGACTCTAAAGACGGGTGACTTTGATAATCATAAAAATGGACATTATAGAGTGTAAACATTTTACATACCTTACTTCATTCGCTTCCTTGGAGCAACCTATATGGCAGCTCCTCCAGGTATTTTTTAAGTGTTTGATTAAATTTTCATTTATTTTCTTAAGTATTTTCCAATTAATTTTTTTAAAAATCCATTTTTATTGATATTTTCTGTTTCTTACATCACCATAGCTCTTCCGAGTGATCTTCTGCCTCCCCACGAGCCATCTCTTATGACAAGTAGGATGTTTCAGAGGAATGAAAATCAGCACGGTTTTTAAGTATGAAAATATGGGCCATGTGTAACCCCTATGGACCTCTCGACCCCACAAAGGGGAAGGTTCCTCAAAGTATTTTTATTTTTTAAAATTAAATTAAATTGAATTTTTTATTTTTTGAAAATTTTATTTAGTCAATTATTCCTTGGTTACAAGAATCACAATTCTTTCCCTCCCTCCTCCTTTCTGTAGCAATTCCACTGGGTATTACTTTCCAAGTATTTTTAGCTGAGGCTGTGAAAACTGAGGGTCATTTAAGTGACTTGCCTGTGCTCATTCAGCAGGCAAGAGGTATTTTATTTATTAAGCTCTTACTTTGTGCCAGGAGCTCTCCAATGGCCCCTTTACAGGTGTCTTCCCTCCCTCCCTCTCTCTCTGTCTCTCTCTCCCTCTTCCTCTCTCTCTCCCTGTTTCTCTCTCTCTGTCTCCTTCTCTCTCTGTCTCTCTCCCTGTCTCTCTTTCTCTCTCCCTGTCTCTTTCTCTCTCCCTGTCTCTGTCTCTCTTTCTCTCTCCCTGTCTCTGTCTCTCTTTCTCTCTCCCTGTCTCTGTCTCTCTTTCTCTGTCTCTCTCTCTCTCTCTGTCTCCTTCTCTCTCCCTCTCTCTCTCTCTGTCTCCTTCTCTCTCTCTCTGTCTCTCTCTCCCTGTCTCAGTCTCTTTCTGTCTCTTTCTCTCTGTCTGTCTCTCTCTCTCTGTCTCCTTCTCTCTCCCTCTCTCTGTCTCTCTCTCTGTCTCCTTCTCTCTCTCTCTCTCTCCCTCTGTCTCTCTCTGTCTCTCCCTGTCTCAGTCTCTCTTTCTCTGTCTCTGTTTCTCTCTCTCTCCCTCTGTCTCTCTCTCTTTCTCCCTGTCTCTGTCTCTCTCTCTTGTTCCTCCTGGGGTTATCTTTATATATATATATACACACACACATCTTTGTTCAAAAATCTTTCTTATTGAGCCCAAACCTCATTCCTCTGCCTGGCATTCAAGGTCTTCTCTCCCTTTCATACTCCTTTCTAAACTCGCTTCTTTGCCCCCCTGGAGTATTGTTGCTATTCGTCCTCCATCTGGTTTTCTCCACAAAGAAGCTGGAGTGGTTTGCCATGTCTTTCGCTGGTGTGTCCCTATTTTATAAATGAGGAACTGAGGCAAAGAGGGGGTTAAGTGATTTGTCCAGGGTCACACAGTCAGGAAGTGTCTGAGGCTGCATTTGAACTCGAGTCCTCTTCATTCCAAGTGTAGTATTTTCTCTCTTTACCACTTCACCACCTAGCTGGCCCCCTAAGGCTGCTTGGCACCACTTTCTATGCCTGCACTACCTCCCCTCTCCACTAGTTGGGAGTGCTTTCCATCCTTTAATGTCCAACCCCAGAATTCCCTGGCTGACCTTTCTCCTCCAACCATTAGGGTCAAAGGTTAGAGCCCAAAAGGATTTTAGTAGCCATCTCGTTCAACTCTTCCATTTTGCAGATGGGGAAACTGAGGAGCAGACTGGCTGAGTGATTTGCCTCCGAGGGAAGATTTCAATATCTTCTGACTCCAGAGCCAGGATTCTTGAGTCCTTTGGTGTTGAAGGTTTCTAACTTGCAGGTCTCATTGGGGCGTTCCAGTGCTTATCCTCCTGCTAGGCTGTGAGCCTTTCCAAATCAAGAGAAGTCTGTCCGTCTGTCTCTCCCGTGCCTGGCACCGGGTTCTAAACACATTTGCTAGTTGTCCTTCTTTTGCTTTTCATCCTCGTCGTAGCTACAGGCTTGGGCCAGTCACTGAGCTCCAAATGACTGCAAGGGTCCTGCTGCCTGCCTTCCATTCCTAGAATGACCGGCCAGAATTCCTTCCCTTTTGCGTCTGGATCCTGCCCTGACCATGGGAGGCTCTCCATCACCTCTGACCTCCAATGGGACCTTCCAAACTTGGGCTTCCACCGTCTCCCCCAGCACCACTCACACCCCCGCTTCACCTCCTGCTTCGTTTCTCTTTATCCTTCCACTGGATCCCAGGGGCAGCCCCCCTGCCCTCCCCTGCCGCCTCCCAGCCTTCTCTGGGGCTCCTTCCTTAGATCTTAAAGGGCTTTCCTTCCCCAAGTGCCCAACAAGCATTTCTTCCCTCGAAACTATCTTACTGACTGGCTAACTCTGACCACAGCAACACCCACCAGAACCAACAACAAAGGCTGCAGGGGATGCCCGTGTCCTCGGAAGAGCCGGCAGAGACTTTTGGGGGGAGCCAAGGCCAAGGAGGGGATTGGTTTTGATTGAGGAGACATGTCTGCACAAGGGGTTTTATTTTTCTTGCTTTCTTGGGGGGGGGGGAGCGCATGGAAGAAAGAGAAAAGGTAGATTTGATTTTATTATTTTAATTTTAATTAAAAAATCAACAAAAAGGTGCATCTGGGTGGCTCAGTGGATGGAGAGCCAGGCCCAGAGATGGGAGGTCCTGGGTTCAAATGTGAACTCAAACACTTCCTAGCTGGGTGACCCTGGGCAACCCCCATTGTCTAGCCTTCCTGGCAAACCTTTCTCAAGTTCAGGTGCCCAGAGGGCAAATTCAAGCTGTCTGTGATCCCCCCTCATTACTGGAGAGAGGTGAGGGAGAAAGCTTGGGGTGTCTGGTCAGGAGGTGAGGCACACACATTCACCATCGCTGGGAAGAGGGAGAACGGAGCAGCTTCCAGAGTGCTTCATCTTTGTCAACAGTGGCCTAGCCATGATGGCCTTATAACCAATGCACACTATTGATCCTAAGGTAAGGGAAAAGAAGGAAGGAAGGAAGGAAGGAAGGAAGGAAGGAAGGAAGGAAGGAAGGAAGGAAGGAAGGAAGGAAGGAAGGAAGGAAGGAAGGAAGGAAGGAAGGAAGGAAGGAAGGGGAAGGAAGAGAGGGAGGGAGGAAGGAAGGAAGGAAGGAAGGAAGGAAGGAAGGAAGGGGAGGAAGGAAGGGGAGGAAGGAAGGGGAGGAAGGAAGGGGAGGAAGGGAGGAAACCACTCTTAGATTTCTCTCCCGGATTCCACTTGGCTCTTGTTTGGTCCAAAGTCAGGAGGAACCAATCTAGCATCTTCTTGCCGGTGTTCATATGTTGGTGTCAGAATCATAGAACTCCAATATCAGAGTTCTCAGAGCTGGGAGGGAACCCAGGATCCAGAATGTGAGAGTGGGGGAGTGGGCAGGGGTCCTAGAACAAAAACTGTTAGGACTGGGAATAACCCTAGAACAGAGACTGTCAGAGCTGAGAGGGAACCTAGAACATAGGTTGGCAGAAATGGGAGCAACTCTAGAATAGACCAAGTGGCTCTAGAACTCAAAAAGTCCTAGAATGGTCACTGCTGGAGCTAAGAGGAAGAGAAGGCCAGATCTTAGAGATCCTGCAACCTTGAATGTCACAACTGCAATGGGCCACAGACACCAATATCAGGACTAAAAGGAAACTGAATGAAATGAGAAGGAAGCCCAGAACAGAGAATATCAAAAGGAGGAGAGACCCTAGAACAGAAGGTTCTCTGGAGCAGAGAGGGAGGGACCCGATCTCCAGACTGGCGAAGACCTTACAGGAGGGGGTTTCTGGTCTCCTTTGGCAGACCAGTCCCTTCTCGGAACAACGCTTTAAGACGCAGTCAAGCGCAGGGTTACAAGGGAAATCAGATCTTTTCCAAAATATTCCTGCACTCGAGGTTCAAAACCGAGCTAGAGAGGAGGATCTGGGGCCAATGAGCTTAGAGCTCACCTGGTCCAACTTCTTTATTTTACAGCAGAGGAAGCCGAGGACTCGAGGGGGAAATGCCTAGGAGCAGGAGTGGATTAGGTCCCCCTTAATCCCCCAGCTTTCTTTCAGTCCCTCCCATGAGACTGTAAACTTCTCAAAAGGGCCAACCTTTGGGGCCTTCCTGGGGCGCTCCTTCGCTCTGCTTTGCCAGCACCTCACTCCTCCTGCTCCCTGAGATCCATCGCCCGCGGACTCCAGTGTCCCCGCGCCGCCTCTTCTCTCCCCCCCCCCCCCCCCCCGCACCCACAGTAGGTGGCGGAACACTCTCTGCGAGGGTACGCAGCCTCTGCGGGCGCCCACAGCGGCTAGCCCAAGCCAGGGTGAGAGGCGGACTCTCCACGCAGCGGCCCGGCCCGGCTTGGCTTGGCTCTTGGGTTCCGGGGCCAGCTGAAATCGACCATCTCTGGGTGTAGCTGGCCCGCAGCTGGCCCGGCCGCTGGGGTGGCAGGGGCGGAGCGAACGGAGAGATGGGAGGGGAGGGGGCGCTGGCTCCACTCGCTCCCCACCCCTGGGGCTTACCCACGTAAACACCCCAGACTCCCGAACACACACGAGGCCAGCACAGCCACACCCCCCGCAACCCACAGCCACACCCCCGCAACTCGGGCACTAACGGCCGTAAACAACCGCAATTTCGCCGCCCGGCACCACGCTGGGCTCTAAACAACCGCAAACTCGCAGCAAAATCCGGTGGACGCACATGCACACCCACAAGCCCAGCCACACCTCCGCAGCTCACGCGCACGTGGACAGAAACAGGCGCATCCCGCAAAACACGCGCACAAACTTTTCTGAAGTCAGGCACGCCCAAGGGTGCACAACTTTGGCTCCTGAACTCCGGCTTGCCCCGGTGCCCCCTTTTCCTTAGCCGGGTGGCAGGAACACACACACACTCGTACTCGCCCAACTCCAGCCCGCGGACCCAGGCGCGCCCAGCCCGCGCTGCAGCCGCCGCCCCCGCCCCCACCCCGTCCGGCCCCTCCCCCCACAGCTGCCGCTCCTCCCCCCTTCCCCCCCCCGCCCGCCAGTCCGGCCACCCCGCGGGGAGAGGGGGGGGTAGAGAGCGCTTTGTCCCCGCGCTGCCGCCGCAGCCGCCCGCCCGTGGGACGGGAGGAGTCCAAGGCCCCCGCGGGCGCACAAGTTGGAGGCAGAGTCGCCTGGAGTTGGGGTGGGGCGGCCGGGGGGCAGCTGGCAAGGAGGAGGAGGGCACTGGGACGCCAGGGACCAGGAGGAGGCGAGGGCTAGGGCGCCGGGCAGGGCAGGGAACAGCACCGGGGCAGCCGGAACGGCGGCGGCAGACGATGAACAAACTCTACATTGGCAACCTGAGCCCCGCTGTCACAGCCGACGACCTCCGGCAGCTCTTCGGGGACAGGAAGCTGCCCCTGAGTGGCCCCGTGTTGCTCAAGGCCGGCTACGCCTTCGTGGACTACCCGGACCAGAACTGGGCCATCCGCGCTATCGAGACTCTGTCCGGTGAGTGAGTGGCCCCCCGACGGCGGCCCTCGACGCGAGACTGCGCACGCTTCGCGTCTCCTCCCGCTTCTTCCTCTTTCGCGCTTCCCCCAGAGCAGACTAGGGTCCCCAGCACCCCGAGGTTTGCACCCCGTCCTTGCCTGGTCGGCGAGCCAGCCCGGGGTAGCCTTTTCGAGGGCAGCCCCCTTAGCCCTGTTCCGGGTTGCGGCGCTCCGCGCCTCCGCAGCCGTGGCCTTGACCGTGACCTCCTGCCCTCTTGGGGCTCCCCCGAAATCCCTCCGCGGGGCGCCCCCGCCCCTGCGGACGCCTGTCCCGTCCTGGGACGCCGCACTCGCGGGCCGCCCTCTGCGCGGCCTCGCGACCTGTGTTGGAGCCCCTTTCCCACGCACAGTGGACCCCTCGCCCCGGCGGCCCTAGCCCGCCCCCCGCGGGCCCTGGAGCGTTGGCCGCCTAGCCTCCGCCTCCTCCTCCTCCTCCTCCTCCTCCTCTACCGCCTCCTCCTCCTCCTCCTCTTCTCTTGCTGGGCGCTCGTATTTTTCTCGTATTTTTTTCTCCGATTTTATTGAGAGCCGCCTCGGGCCGGGGGCGCCTCGGCGACTGGGCCCCCTCCTCCCGGGCGGCCCCGAGCACCTTTCTACGAGGTGCCCTGGCGGAACTCGGCGGGGGCCCGGAGCTAAGTTGAGCCAAAGAGGGGGCTGGGGGCCCGGGCGCCGAGCGCACTGCCGGCGGGCCCCGGCGCCCCGGCAGCACACGGGAGCGCACACACGCAGGCACACATACACACACACGGGCATACATGGGCACACGTGGGCACGGAGCTGCGGGCGCTCACTTGCGGGCGCGCATACACACGCACACACACAAGCGGGCGGGCGCACACTGGCGAAGAGCTGCGCCTGGCGGCGGTGGCGCCTGGGCCCCGGGGGTGGGGGGGGGCGGACACGGGACACTCGGGGCCAAAGTGACACTCTCTCACGGGGAGGGGGTGGGTGTCCGCTGGTCCCCCGCAAACCAGCGCTGAGGGAAAGAGCCCAGAACTTGGGGCCAGGCTCCGGAGCCTTCTCCCGGCTCGGCTCTCCCGCTTATCAGCCGGGACTCGGGCGCCCCAGCCGCTGGGGGCCACCAACAAACCCAGAGATAGCATGGCTGCCCAGCCCTGCGTTTTCGGTTCTCAAATGAGCTCATCCTTCCAGTTTGGCGCGGCTTTAAACCAAAAGAGCAACTTTTCTCTCCCGACCCTCACACCACCCACAGCCCGGGCCGCACGGTGCCGAGCCCCTCTCCCAGAGTGCCCACCTGGGGCCCGCTTGGACAAAGTGCTGCCCCTCCCCCGCCCCAGCTCCGGCGCCCACAGCTGAGGGTGGCCCCTCTCCCCCCTCCCCGACCCCTCGGAGCCCCCAGAGACGCTCTGAAACTGTTTTCCTTCTCATTTCCAGGTAAAGTGGAGTTACATGGGAAGGTCATGGAAGTCGATTATTCCGTCCCCAAAAAACTGAGGTAAATAAGTTTTGCTTTTGCTGTTTGTCTGGATTTGGGGTGGCTGGCCTGAAACCTGATCTCCGGCCTTTGGGGGGGGGGGCAGAATTTATTCGTGCACTTTCCTTTGTTCTGCTGGCCGAAGATGCTGCCTTTAGAGTTTTACTTTCAGTATGGGAGGTGTTTGGGCAAATCTCGGGGTCACTTTATTAGAGGTAGCTGGGGGTGGGGGAGGGAGGGGGCGCTGCCCAGGAAACCCTGCTGGCGGAGTTCTTCCCTGACTTGAGGGGCTCAAACCCCCCCACCCCCACCCCAGCCCTGGGCTTCCCTTCGGGCATTTGGGAGGAATAAAGTCCGACTGACAGCCCCACCTCCCATGATGGCAAGTTAGGCAAGTGGCCTCCCATCTGCCCAGTGAACGAGCCCCACGGAGGGTCTAGGCTGGACACCGGAGTGGGGAGAGGAACCTCCGGCTCTGTGGGAACCCGCAAGGCTCTGGACATCGGATTTATAGAACAATCCTTTGCCTTGTGAAATTGCCATCAGTCAGGAGGAGGAGGAGGAGAAAAGAAGTGTGTGGTGGGGGAGAAGGAAGGAAAATGAACATAGTTTTTTCTCTTGGCTACATTTTTTCAGTTGCTCTCTGTGGTTACTTTTCCCTTTGTACCCCCTCCTGGTACTTGGTCTCAGGAGCTGTCACAGGGTAAAGCAGCCCCTTAAACCTGCTGAGGCCTGAGTTTCCTCATCTGTAAAATGAGGGGATTGAACTAAAGGACCACTTCCAAGGTCCCTGGGGGCCCCCGAGTCTTGGATCCTGAATTTTCCTATCTGGTCGTGGAACCCCTCTCTGGATTTTGCCAAGAGTGCTGAAGGAGGCTCCCAAACACCAACCGAGCTGAGCAATGCTCCCTGGTGAGGGGTCAAGGCATCCTTCCAAGCTGGGGGCCGTCCCCCCTTTTCTGAATGGCTTTCTCTGTCAGCCTTTAGCTGGTGGCCCGTCAGTGCCTGTCATATATACTAGGAGACAATGACTAGTGAAAGGGAAAAGGTTAGGATTTGCCATGGATCCAGTGCAAGATCAATAAAGCCTCCCCTCCTGAAAGAAGAGAGCCCACTCACTTCAGACGGGTTTGGGAGCCTTGAAACGGCCTTTCCCCAAAGGAGTGCTTTGCCATAGATGCACTCTTGTGCCCTTTTTGGTTTGTGTGTGTCTGTGAGAATCTGGGGGGGTGAAGCTCTCTGAGCTCAGGATTGAAGGAGCTCCTCCACCTGACCCCTTGTTAGAAGGTTCGTTCGCTCTTCTTGGCTCCCCAACTCTTTCCACTGTGTTTTTAATTGCCTTAAGTTACAAAACAAAGCTTCGATTGCATTTGAAATTCTGAAATGGCTGACAGGTATTCCGTGAATTTGTCCAAAGGATGTACAGCCTGACCCTGAAGTGGCTTTTTTGTATGTGTTCTCGGCTTGCTTTTGCCACCGTTGTGGTTGTGTTGTCTCCTCCACCCCCAAAACAGAGAAATGCTGCTTTTGGAATGGTGCCCTTTAAGCCGAGCCTCGCTGACCCCATGGTCTGGTGCTCGGTATAGGTAGAAAAGTTTTCCATGGCTCCAACTTGGGCTGGATTTCTTTGTGGATGTGGACTCTGGGGCTCTTCCCCAGGACTCAGCTCTGGGTGTGATTCACTCTGAACATACCATTTGAATGCATAAGCCCTGGAGCCTGGTGGTTTTTCCTGGAGTTTCATGGTTTTTTATTAGTTGATTTGAATTTCCTTTCAGTGATTAGTTGGGAGTGGAGGAGGGGAAGTGAGGGGGGGTAGTGGTGGCCCAGATGTGGATGTGTTCATGGCTGGGAGCCGGGTCCCTGGGGCCTTCTCCCAAACCCCACTGGCCTTCTTTGGGTGTCTGTGTATGTCCATCCTCTCTGAATCGCCGAGAAAAAGGAGTAAGTTAGAACATAGCTGCCCTGCTGGCCGTCCGTCATTGCCTTTTCTAAAGGTGCACACAGTAACCTTCTTCCTGCCGGCCTGGGGCAGCCAGGACCTGGTTCGATTTGTAAAGTCCTTCAGCTGAGGAGACGGCCCTTCACACTTCCTTGGATGCAGCTGCTGGGATGGTTTGCCCGCTCGTACCCCCGTGCAAATATGCAGATGGCTGTGTTCACACACACACACACACACACACACACACACACACACACAGAGCTATAGCAGAGTCCCCGGAGAGCTTTGAAATTTTAGATTCCAAATTTCAAAAGGAAATAGAAATAGTTGTTTGCTTTGCGGACTGTTTTGTGTTGGCTCAGACGTAGGTCGTTGTTTTGCCTTTTTTCCTCAAATACAAGCCTTGTAACTGTCGGAATAGTGGGGAACCAGCATCCCTCCCCTTTGCTTGCAGGCTGGGCTGAATTAGAAAGAAAACAACCTTTGAGTCTTCTCCTCCCCACCTCCCCCCACCAACCAGGACAGTATTTGGTTGGATCCGGTTCTGCCATGGGGTCTGTTGAGATCAAAGGTGCCCGAAAGGGAGAGGACTGATAAGCTCTATTTGTGCTGGGCACCCGCCGGCCTGCCAGCGCCTGCTCCTGCGCCTGGAGAAGTTTCACTTTACACGCTGCTTGCTGACAGTTTGGTTCAGATCTAGCCCACCGATTTGGTTTGGAGAAGACCTTCTGCTTTGAGTGTGTTTCCGTAACCAGTGTGGGTGGGAGCCTCCCAGAAACTGCAGGGGGAGAAGAGGGGACACCCCCCCCCCCCCAGACCTCCCCCACTTCGGAAGAACCCAGAAGCCAGGGACAGACATGACCCAAGGGGGAGGGAGGATGTGACTCCTGGGAGGTGTTGGAGGAAAAAGCCATGAATTTGTCTTTCATGATTTTTCAAAACCAGTAATTGTGTTCTCTCCCATGTCAGCGGCCTTGGCCTCCTATAGGAATGTTAAAGAAAACAGTGTCCCAATTGTGTTTGCCTTGTATGTACTACATTGTGTATGGGGGAAGTAAATACCAAAAAGAAAACGAGCCAGCCCCCAACCAAACACCCAGAAGTCCCCAGCCCTCTGCAGACTCCGAGCCCCCAAAAGGCTTCTCCAAGGATGTTCAGTCGCCTCCTTCAGCAGCATTTGTTGAATTAGGAATTGTTCGTGCCAAAGGGAGGAGGCAGATGGGATTGTATACATCAGCCAGCCAGAGCTATATATGATCATTGTAATTTGGTTTTTGAATTGGAATTTGTTTTTCGTCCAGCCAGCAAGCCGGGGCTCCCTGCGTGTCTTCCTGTGCTGCCTGGAGATGGGGGCTGGGGGTGGGGGGAGGAAATGTGGTCGTCCGTTCTTGAGATCTCTTTTAAAGCATTCCAGAATAAAGAAGAAAAGATACTAATTGTTTGTGTCTCGTGTGAAAATGGGAGCCGGCCGTTCCAGTTTGCCGTGAAAAGAAAAAGAAAACAGCCGTCTCGGTGGATCTTTTTCTATGATTTAGTGGTGGACGGAAACGAAGGAGCCGATCTCTCCCAGAGAAAGAAGCCCGAGCCACCCCCTTCAGCAGGTTTCTGCCTTCCCATCATGCCGAGGCCTCCTTAGTTCCGTCTGGGAAAGGGGCGAAGGCCGAAATGGGCCCTTTAAACTTCACTTACTCAGAGGACTGACTTTCATCATCCCGTTCTTTCCAAGGGGGGACTTGACTACCCCACGGGGTGTCCTTTCAGTGGGGAGCTCCGAGGAGAACCCCAAAGAGCAATCTGGAGGTGGGTCGTATTTTTGGCCATTCATTCAAAGGACCATTTTGACAGGGGAAAAATGAGCAAAGCTTATGCTGCTGCCATTCACATTCCACAGCATTCTGGTTGTTTACTAGGAAATTTACCAGACCTTTTCCATGAAATTGACAAAAGCTTTTCCCTGAATTTCAGGAAGAGTTTCATGAAGGTTTCCCGGGTCGGGATGTGTGTTGAGATAATTTAAAAAAAAAACCTCAGATGATGTAGAAGCCGATGCATCTCACCATTAATATTTCACTCTTGTTTTCGATAAACCACCATGTTTTTCTTATAGAATGTTCCCTAAACTTTGAAACGGAAAAATGTAATTCCGTTGACTGGAGCGCTGAACGTCCGCTTATTTAGGTTAGCCGAGCTATCAGAAGCTTGGGTTTTAAAAGCAGACTCTTGATGCCTTTTCAAATGGATTTTATTTTTTAGATTTCTATATATTTGTCGTTGGAAACGGAATCACAGCCCCTGGTGTGCAGAGCCCATCTGGGAGCAGATTCCTCACCGGAGTCCTCGATGGCATTTCTATGATTTCTGTTTTGTAGCATTTACTTAATGAGAGACTATAGTTAAAAAGAAAAAAGAAAAGAAAGATGGAGGGGCTCAGCTTAGCAGGAAGCAGCCCACATTTCAGAAGAGGTAGAGAAAATAGCAGATAACCAAATCATTAGACCAGTGTGGTTCCAGAGACCCTACCCAAGGATGATCAGGCTTGTATTCAAGTTTTAGAACAGCAGAAACTGGCTGGGATTGGCAGAGGAATGGGAGCCCCTGGAGGGCAGGGACTGTTATCATTTTGGACCCTTCTTTTCCCATCCTCTGGCACAGTTTTAGGTGCTTGCTGATTGATTGTCCAATTGTGGACGTGGATTACTTTGAGCCTTTTCAATAAAATGAGTGCTGGGGGCAGCTGGGTGGCTCAGTGGATGGAGAGTCAGGCCTAGAGATGGGAGGTCCTGGGTTCAGATCTGGCCTCAGACACTTCCCAGCTGTGTGACCCTGGATAAGTCACTTGACTGCCATTGCCTAACCCTTACCACTCTTCTGCCTTGGAACCAATACTATTGATTCTAAGGCAGAAGGTGAGGGTTTTAAAATAATAATAATAATAATAAAATAGATTGAGTGCTGTCAAAAGGACTGTCCGAGACAGATTTTTCCCCACCTCTTTTTTCCTGTTTTTTTTTCTCTAGGTATTCCCGCTACACAACTCTCTGCCTATAGAACTTACAAGTCCAAAAATGAACCTTGTGAAATACACTGAGCAAACAGCTCTCTGAGTGGTTCTGGGGAGTGAGAATCAGAGAAGCATAGGAGACCATCGTTTTTCAAAAAGCCACATTGTTTGGATTTTTGGATTCTGTTTCCATTCAGAACTGGATTAGGGAGAGGGTCATTTGCCATTTTACTTTATAGAAATATCCTGAGTAATGTAGAAAAACAGAGGATCAAGAGTCCCAAGCGCTGGTTCTGATTGAGTTTGAGACTGAAACTTTAAAAACAGACATGGCCATAGCTCCTATCTCAAATTGTAAAAAATGCCACTGAGGGGGTGGGGTTTTTGGGGTGTTCAACAGAACATGGCTTGAGAAAAGCCACCATGTAGAACTGTAAACCTCAAAATTTCTCAGACTTATGAATGTTAGGGGTTTCCCCCATTGGGGAATCTTCTACTTAAAAAAATTCCCTAGGGTACAGCTGGGTAGCTCAGTGGATTGAGAGCCAGGCCTAAGATAGGAGGTCCTAGGTTCAAATCTGGCCTCAGACACTTCCCAGCTGTGTGACCCTGGGCAAGTCACTTGACCCCCATTGCCTAGCCCTTACCACTCTTCTGATTTGGAGTCAATACACAATATTGACTCCAAGATGGAAGGTAAGGGTTATTTAAAAAAAAAAATTCCCTAGCAGATGGTGAGAACTCTACTTGAGTGTGGGGGCTCCTAGCCTTTGGAATATCCCTACTCCACCCTACTTAACACTGCTTTAGGCCTTGCTGAACAATGAAAGTGCTTTGACTCATGCTTATGGAAAGGACAGGAAGTTCTTTGAGTCATGCCTGTTTTTAAAATTGATACAATGGGATGCTAGGTACCCATATAGGTGGGGCAACTTGTAAACTACTTAAACCTAAAAGGGTGATAACTTATTCAGAGGTTTTTTCTTAATGAAATTTGTCGACACAGCAGCATTTTTTCTGACTTACTAAAGAGATTAAAACTACTCAGCTGTGAATTCAAAATGGGCGGTCCTTTAGAAACATCTACAGTGATTGGTAGATGTAAGGACTTAGGGGAGGTGACAGAGGAAATTTTGCCCCTAAAAATAAGAGCTCAGAGAAGAGCGAAAAATCTCGATTTCTGATTCTCATTCTGAAGGAGAGCTCCTTGAGGAGCTCCTCTGAGGGGCTCTGTCCCTCTGGGGTAAGAGCTCTGGAGGCTCTTGAGAGAGGCTCTTTGAAACAATCTCTGGCTGGAAGACTCTTTGAGGAAGGATGCTGGCCTGGTGTCACTAGTATCCTTGTTTAGTCAGACCTTGTGGTGAGTGCTAAAAAACGGACTGATTTCTCTTTTAAGACTCAGGTCTAGGCCATATTGGCTTGAGGCCCTTCATACTTATTCCTTTCTTACTCTCTCTCTCTTTCTTTGATTACTCATTGTATTGATAATTAAAATCTCTATAAAACCCAATTGACTTGGGTATTTGAATAATTGGGAATATTTCCCTGGCGACCACCTTATATTTGATTTTAAAACCCAAGACACTGTAGTGAAACATATTTCTGCAGTCAAATTTACTCACCCTCTCTTATATCTATCACAATTTATATCTTCCACTATTTTAATCACTACAGTTTAAGACCTCAACCATTTTAAATCTCACAGAACTCCCCAGGGAAGCTTGACGAGCCTTCTTATGAAGATGAGCTCCACCATCTTTAGTTTTCCCCATGGGGCATTGGAAGACACGATGAAGGCAGACATCAAATGTGTGAATACCACAGAGCTGGGTGACAGCAAACCTGTTGAACTGTATAGTCAGGATCCAGAAAGAGCTGGACAGATGAGAATGATGAGGGGCAGCTAGGAGGCTTGGGGGATAGAATGCCAGACCTGGAGATGTCCCAAGTCCTGGGTTCAAGTCTGACTCTGTGACTCTGGTCAAGTCATTTAACCCCAGTTGCCTAGTTCTTGCTACTCTTCTGCTTTGGAACTAAAATGTCATTTTTATTTTAAGTCAGAAGATCAGAGTTTTTAAAAAGAGAGAGAATGATGGATTAGATTTAATAAGATAAAATGTCAAAGGAGCCCTGCTTTAGAGGTAGAAGGGAATCTTCAGGGTCTTCTGATAAACTCTCATTTTAGTTGAGGAAACAGAGGCTGACCAAGGGGTTCAGTCCCTAAATCCAGCACTCTTTTTTGCCTCATCCATGTAATGGACCTACATGAATTCTTCCACTTGGGTCCAAAAAATCAATTCCTCTGGGGGAGGCGTGACTGTACAACCATTCACGTTGAAAAGAGGTAGAGGGACTTGAGTGGATCAGACGTCTGATATGAACCACCAGCGTGACCCTTGGCTGTCCAGAACCTGAAGGCAATGTTCAGCTGCGTGTGCCAGAGTCTGGTGTCCAGAATGAGGGAGGTTCTAGAGTCCTGCTGCCCTCAGACTCATCGGAATCCATCAGGGGTTGTCGAGGGCAGTTCTGGCCTCCAGAGTTCAGGAAGGATGACTTTGATAAACGGGACCCTGTCCAGAGGAGGGCAACCAGCACAGGCAATGCCAGGCCATATGGGGGGGGGGGGGGAAGGAAAGGTTTGATCTGGAGAGGAAAAAACTTAAGGGTGACCCAAGAGTTGCTTTCAAAGGACAGTCTGATAGAGAGGAGATAGGTTCCCCCTTCCTTTGGATGGAGAGAGAACTTTGGGGAAATAACAAAGAAAAAACTTCCTGACAATAGGATTTGCCTCTGCTTCCCTCTCTGGACCCCAAGGTGTAATGAATGGGTTGCTTCCAAAGGTAGTGAGTTTCCCATCCATGGAGGTATTCATTTGGAATCTGGATGAGTGCTTGCTGGCAATGCGATGACAGCACTGCCTGGTAAGGCACAGGTTGGATGAGCTAACTACTGAGCTTTCTCCCTAGCCTCAAGATTCTAGGCTTCTAGGATCATGAAATCTTTTGGGGGAACAAAGCTCGTACTTTCTAATTTGACTCCCTTCTTCCGAACCGGTCATTCTCACTTGCTAGCATGCACCGTACGTGTTCTGTTTCAAGCAGCCAAATTGCAGTGCGCCATCCGCGTTGTTTGGAGGGCTTTTCCTGTTTGGATGGTAAAACGTTAGTCTGCTCTCCACAAAGCAGACAAGGGGGAAAAAAAGTTTTTGTTCCAGGAAAAAAAATGTCTTTCTAAGGCTTTTGGCCTCCGAAGGGGAAGGCGAGGGCCATCTCTGGCCCGGGACCTCGAGTGTGGTTTTGGTTGTGGACAGCAAGGGCCTGTCGAGAAGGTTTGGGGAGTGGGAGGAGGCTACCAACACGGCTGTCACAGAGGACGAGAACCTCAGAGACCCGCAGGCGGCTTCTGTCCAGCGGGAGCCTTCACTGGCATGTCAGGTGCATCCCCACGTCTCTTCTGCTCTTCCCAGGTCTTCCTATCCACAACAGAAGTTGCCGCCAGAGTCTACTGTGTGCAGGCAGGGGCTGGGGGAGAGCCGAAAAGTCATTTGATCCTCTGGATCTTAAAAGTCCAGGAGGGAGAATCGGACAGACACGGATGGGTGTCTGTAACACACCACGGGGCATGGACGGGGGTGGCTGGTGGGCTCAGTGGATGGAGAGCCAGGCTCAGAGATAGGAGGTCCTGGGTTCCAATCTGGCCTCAGACACTTCTAGGGAGGTGACCGTGAACAAGCCGCTTCATCCCGTTTGCCCAGCCCTTTGCCCTTCTGTCTTAGAGCTGTTACTAAGACAGAGAGTGGGGGTTAAAAAGGAAATAAATAAAGCGCTTTGCAGTTTAGAGGGACGTCTAAATGGGGGCTGCCATTATCGATGACTGTTGTGTGATGGGAGGGCAGAAGGTGTCCAGGGTCCGAGTCAGAGCCCTCTGGCTTCGGGGAGAAGATGGGGAGAGGGCAGCCAGCCAGAGTTCAGGATCCTCTGCTGGGAGGCTGGGAATGAAGGAGGTCAGAGATGCTAGAGGAAGAGAGGGCCAAAGAGGAGGAGGACCAGACGGGCCACAGGTCAGTCCTTCTCTAAGCTGGTGCTGCCTGGGAGTGGAAGGAAGCTGGAGGGGCTGGCCCAGTTTTTAGGACCCCCCATTTTAGTGTAATTTATTAATAAATAAAGTTGTTATAAAGTAAAAACGTAGCTGCTGCCTTCTAGCTAGCCTCGACTTTTTCTTCTTAAATAGTGAACTTGTCTGGACTGTAAAAGGGAGGGCTTTGCCGCTAGGGTGGGATTGTTCAAGTTGGCCGTCCCCCGGGGGCCTCAGTTTCCTCAAATGTAAAGGGAAGGCATTGCAGTCCTGTGACCCCCCCCCCCCCCAGCTGGTGTGGTGGATTTTTGCCATAGTTCCTGTTCTCTGTCACGCCATCAAGTGGGTTACCCAGGTCTCGGCTTCCCTCCGGAAGGTCCAGGTCTTTCCCCAGAGGTAGCATGGGTAGCAGCATCCTTCTTTTCTGCCTTTTCTCTTGCTTAGAATGTTTGTTTTTTGTTTTTTTTACCTGCTTGAAGAATGCTAGGAGCCTTGATCGCCGACATTTTTTATACAAGGAGAGAGTGCCAGGCCTGGAGTCAGGAGGTCCTGGGTTCAAATCTGGACTCAAATTCTTCCTAGCTGTGTGATACTGGGCAAGTCACTTGGGTTCCCCCCCTGGCTTAGCCCTTAGGACTCTTCTGTCCTAGAGTCAATACTGAGGATCCAGCCTGAGACGGGAGGTAAGGGTTAAAAAAAAGAGAAATCCATGACTTTTGACCCAAACGGTCCATGAGGATGGCCACCTTTTTTCCCCATCCCCCTCCTTCCCCAGTAGAGCCACCATCATCCCCATTTTACAGAGGGGGAAACAGAGGTAAAGACCTCTGAACTCACTTGTCTGAGGGTCTCCCAGCCAGAAAGTGTCTGCGCTGGACTTGAACTCGGGTCTTTTGGACTTCAGACCCAGCACCAAGATACCTTCCAGGCTTTGCCCCAAGGACACAGGCTGGGGGTGGGGGGTGGGACAGGACGACACGACATGGGTGTCATTTAATAAAAAGTCTGACCTGCTTCCTTCCGTTTGGGGTTCTCCCCAGATGGAGCATGCCTGGAGCTGTCAGTGGCCAGGAGGCTCTTGGAATGCGGAAATGACTCAGACAAGAACTCTGAGTGGAGCATCTCCTTCCTCCTGACTCGGAAGGCTCCTAGGCGGAGGGGCAGAGACGGGCGAGCTTGGAGTTTGGGCAGATTCAGTTCAAGCCAGGAACCATCTATAAAATAAAGTATTTTTATATTTAAAATATACTATAAAATAAATAGCTTGGGAGAGTGTAGCAGCGTAAACGCGGGCTGTGTCATAAACACAGAGGCTGCAAGTTGGGGGAGATGAACACACACACACACACACACACACACTGGACTTTTTTTTTTTTAACCCTCCCCTTTGGTCTTGGAGTCAATACTGTGTATCGGCTCCAAGGCAGAAGAGTGGCAAGGGCTAGGCAATGGGGGTGAAGTGACTTGCCTAGGGTCACACAGCTGGGAAGTGTCTGAGGTCAGATTTGAACCCAGGACCTCCCATCTCTAGGCCTGACTCTACATCTCCATTGAGCCACCCAGCTGCCCCCACAATGGACTTTTGATAACAGACCTACCTCTACTTGAAGTTGTTCCAATGTGGCCTCAGATGCTTCCCAGCTGTGTGACCCTGGACGAGTCACTTCACCCCATTGCCTAGCGCTTACCTCTCTTCTGCCTTGGAACCAATACACAGTATTGACTGACTCCAAGGTGGAAGATGAGGGTTGAAAAAAAAAAGTCCAGCCTGGCTCGGAGGGTGAGACTCACCAGCAGGCTGGTTTATTTTACTATTTTCCCCATGGTTGGCGGTCAGTCAGTCCATTTATTAAGCACCTACTGCGTGCCTGGCACGGTGCTGAGCGTTGGGTGAACCAAGCAGGGCAAAGATTGTCGGTGGCTGCTTTGAAGAGCCTGTGGTGGAGTGGCGCTAGAAGCTTACCTCCAGGACAAAGGCAGGACGAGAGACCCGGGATGGGGATTGTGCAGGGGATCGTGCAGAAGTCGCAGCAGTGACTGTCATCGCCGAAGTCTGTTGCCGGGGCTGCGGAGGGAGAGGGGCAACCAGGAAGCCCACAGAAAGGCTCCTCCTTCCTCAGAACCTCGCAGTCAGCGTGTGCTCACAAGCATCCTCGACGCCAGGACAGCAGAGATCTTTCCGGAGGCCCTGAGCCTTACTGGGAAGAAGGAACGTTGTTATCTTTCCCTGAATGAACTGGAGCAGTTTCCCTTGGTGAGGAGTTGAGGCATCCCCAGGCTGAGACATCACCCCCAGGCCTCCCCAGAGGTCCATAACCTCTGAGATCCAGCGCTTCTTTGGGCAGGAAGGAGCCCAGTGACCCGAGATGTGGCTTTCGGTGAGTGGTTTGAGACCTTTTTACGGATTTTTCTGCCGGCACTGAGAGAGGACTGATGGAGACCCTCTGATGGGGGGGGGGGGTCCCAGGCAGGGAGCTTGGAGGGGCCCAGGCAGGCCAGTAGACTCGGGGGGCTTGTTTTAAGCAAGGGGCGACCCTTAATATCCCCAGAAGCCCCTCGATGTCGTGGACCATCTTGTAATATAAATGTTGCTGACATGATGCGCTGGCTCTCAGGCCCGGCCTTCAGAATACATTCCAAAACGTTCCTGGGGGAGCTGCGAGGATGGGAATCCCAGCTTTGATCCTTTCCTTTGGGCTTGACTTTTCCCCTTAGAAAATGAAGGAACCAAGATCCAGACCGGCCTGGATGGCGATGCCGAGCCTGAGACACAAAACCCTGCTCGGTTGGAGGGCAGCCTGGCCATGGGCCCCTTCTTGGGATCTTCCGCCACTTTGGATGGGACCTGGGCAAGCTCAGGGAGCCCTTGGTTTGGTCACTGGAGACTGTTTTTCTAGTCGTCACCCTAAATCCAGGAATAATCGCTGAGAGCCCTCAGAGGGAGGGAGACTTGCATTCCGGGTTGGGTGGCCGAGTGGCAGACTTAGTTCTGAGAAAGGTTCGAGTTCAAATTCTGCTTCCAGCCCTTCCTGGTCTATACTATATACTATACTATACTATACTGTGCTAGGACTCGGGCTTTAAGTCCAAAGGCAGAAACCATCTCTGCTCCCTGGGCGCCTCCTCTCTCATCAGTGAGATGGAGCAACGAATGGAGGATAAATACGGAGAGGTCCTGCGTCATCTGGGGGAGTTGGGAAGAGCCAGAGTACAGGGGACCACGGAATTCAGCTCTGGGTCCCAGAAAAGAGCAGGAGGCCCGGGAAGATGCCAGGAATTCACAGGAGCACCTGTGGAAAAACATGGATGGCCAGGACACCGCGTGTCTCGGCTCTCCTCTGCTTCCTCCCTGGAGCCTTTGGCTGGGTGCTCCATGTGGGGCTGCTCCTTCCTCCTCCTCCTCCTCCTCCTTCTCCTCCTTGTGCCATGGGCAGCCCCAGGGGAATGAGGATCCGGAAACTCTGGGGAGGCCCAGCTCTGCCCCCAGAGAGGGGAGGGAGGCCTGTGCAAGCTTGCTCAATGGGTTGGAATGTATGGATTTTCTGGAGGGGCCTCCTCTGGAATGGGCCGTGGACACCTGTGGCTCCTTCTGGGATTGGGGTCGAGGGGAGGAGGGGGCGGGCCCAGGAACTGGCCAGCCTTGCACCCCCGGCTCCTTCCTCAGGTGCTGGGTGGAGAAAGGAAGGAAGAGCTTTCCTGTGAAATGGTGCCTCCCAAGGGGAATGGGTGAGTGGGTGGAATTCCGTGGGTGAGCTCTTGAGTCATTTATCTCCCATAGATGCAGCTGGACTGGTTTTTCTCCCTGTGGCATTGCCCTCTTTCTGAGTGATCTTT